>NC_139663.1:9847302-9914802 GCF_951799395.1 Argentina silus
TGTCTCATCCCAAAGGTGTGGTGAAACCAACTGTACTGTAGGATGAGTTCTATTCTCCGTGTCGTTCTTTACCCCTGTCCTCCTCTACACAGACGCCAGTCGACACAGAGGACCGGCAGCCTGCCCCCAACATCGACCACCTGCTCTCCAACATAGGCAGGACCGCTCTGCTCGGGGAGGCATCAGGTGAGGACACAATCCCATCACTGCCTGAACGCACCAATCACCAACCTGCTCGGAGCTACTGACAGCCTGTGCAGACCAATCACAACCCAACCCATACTGTGGCCAAACTGGCCAATAGGGTACTGTTGTTGTGTTAACAGCCACACAGATGAAACCACACTGCAAAGATAAAAGCATGAAATACATTGAGAATTATATGCACTTCCTGTGTTTCTCCCTCTCCTGATTATATCACTAGTGTGCTTTTACACTTTTTTCCTCTCTCCTGATTTTCTTTTCTTCTTTATTACTCATCTTTCACTTTGCCTTTACATTTCTGCATCCCTCTCTTAGCTGAGCCTGTGGAGCAGCCACTGCGGTAGGATGGGATTTCCCCTGGGAGTATGTGTGTGTGTGTGTCCTGGAGTGTGTGTGTGCGTGTGTGTGTGCGTGCGTGCGTGCGTGTGTGCGTGGGTGAGATTGTGAGAGAGAAAAAGAGGATGTGTTAGGTGGTGGTGTGATGGTGTTTGTAAGATATGAGTGTGTGTGTGTGTGTGTGTGTGTGTGTGTGTGTGTGTGTGTGTGTGTGTGTGTGTGTGTGTGTGTGTGTGGGTGGGTGGTGTTTGTGTGTTTTGTATGTGTGTGTCTCCATCGTCCTCAGAAGAAGTTGCACTCGTCTTCCTCTCAGTGTCAGATTGACTAAAGCAGGAGGTGTGTGTGTGGGGATGACCTTACACTGTCCCCTAGTCTCACTAATGAATTAATGGGATTAATGACTTTGGCTCCCTGGTGTGCTGTTAAAGCTGGTGTACCTGATGCTGTCAACTGTCCTCTGTCACTGAGAGAGGAAGCCCCTCCACAGTGGTCTGTCTGTCTGTCTGTTTGTTTGTCTGGCTGTCTGTTTGTTTGTCTGTCTGTCTGTCTGTCTGTCTGTCTGTCTGTCTGTCTGTCTGTCTGTCTGTCTGTCTGTCTGTCCTGTCTCCTACACTTGCTCCACTCATCCCTTTGGGCCCCGATCTATAGCCCCAGCTGCTACCCAGGGCTTTCATGACCATATGTGTATGTGTGTGTGTGTGTGTGGGAGAGAGACAGAGAGAGGGTGAGTGAGAGTGATGATTGAAGCCCATACTCAACATTTGTTTCTGCCTTCACTCCAACGCTACCTTCTATGTTAGATGTCATCAGTGTTTGTTGCCGTGATGTCATCAGTGTGTGCTGTGTTTTCCCCGCCCTCGCTCCCCTTCTTGAAAGACCCTGATCACATGCCATTCAACTTGATTAACCCCATGACAATCAGTGGTTTATCACCTATCTCTGCTCTGTGTTAATGGTGTGTGAACAGTGTCTGTCTCATAGGGATGGATGAAGGTCAGATGATGGGCACAGCACTTGGATTTAAGCAACATTATATTAGTTATAATAACATTTCCATATAGTGAAAGTGTAGTGATTGTGCATAAAATCACTAGGCTGCACAAGCAACTTCAAAGGGATTATTGATCTCTGACCAGCTCTGTGCCCTGCATCACTGCATTCACCCCCCCCCCCCAACCCCCCGCCCCCCATGTGAGACCATCCTCAGAGTGTGCCTTGTTCTGACCCTCTGTCTCTGTCCTCTCTCTTAACTCTGCAGACTCAACCAACAGTGACTCAGCTAAATCTAAGGTAAGGCCACCATTAAGCCCTCATTAAGCCCTGTTAATTTTATGTGTTTATATTGACATTATAGTTTATTTGACAGTACAAAAACAAGAAATGAACAACTTTGGAGCAAATAGTGAAAGGACAATAGTAGTTCATCATTTCAACAGGAAACAATGAGTTAGCGGTTGTGTAAATCATCCTTTGACTGTGTGTGTAACTCTGTCTCAGGGCTCGTGGGGGTCAAAGCGAGATCTCACTGCCAAGGACTTTCTGACCCTGTCCATCATGTCTGCCGTCACCGGACGCAAGCGCAGGAAGCGCCACAACGGCCGCCTGCTGGGCAGCAGCACGGATGACGACTCGGAGCACGAGCCAATCAAAGCCAGCCACCTAGGGACAGAGGAGGGGGAGGAGCCAGGGGGAGGAGACACCGCCCCACGAGCAGAGGGAGAGGAGGATGAAGATGATGATGAAGAGGAGGAGGAGGAAGAAGAAGAGGAGGTTAGAGAGAGAACGATAGAACAGAAGGAGGAAGAGGTGGTGGTGGGGTTGGGGGTTCCCAGCATGCCCTGCGGCGAGGAAGAGGAGGGACGGCAGACTGTGATGCTGCCTCATGAGGAGGAGGAGGTGGTCAGGGCGGGGGTGAAAGGTCGGCCCTGGCGGGGGACTGAGGATGCACGCTCCATCGTCTCTGGTTACTCCACCCTCTCCACACTGGGGCGGAGCTTGGCGTCTGAGGGGCGGGGGGATGATGCTGACGATGAGCACAGCGAGATGGTGAGTGAGACGGACAATGAGAGCGGCTTCGCCTCGCGCTCCCTCACCCAGGAGAGGCCAGAGAAACACCCACCCACCCCCACTCCCACTCCCACACAGCCACAGACACAGCCACAGACACAGCCACAGCCACAGACACAGCCACAGACACAGCCACAGACAGCACCACGCAGCTTCCTCTACACACACTACAAAGCCCCGATCCTCTCCACCACACCCCACCCTGTCACCCCCACCCCCTCCACACACACTCAGGACCCTGGGGAGAGGAGCGACGGAGGGGCGCGGTCCACCACCCCCTCCTCTTCCTCCTTCTCCTCCTCCTCCACCACCCACAGACTGCACCCCCGGCCCTCTTTCAACTCCCACAAGCTGATCCAGTGTGACACGCTGGCCAGGAAGAAATCGAAGGGGGAGAAGGCCAAAGCTCGCTCCCTGGACCTGCTGGACCTGTCTGGGCCCTCGGCCGGGGAAGAGGGGGCTGGGGCAGTCAGAGCAGCCAGGGCCCAGGGTTCCTCCAGGACCAACCCTTCCTCAGGCAGCAGTCAGGAGAGCCTGCGTCTGGCCAGTCCCAAGGCAGCCCTGCCGCCCAGTGAGGCTGCCTCCTTCACTCCCAGCGGGACGGGCCAGGGCCAGGGTCAGGGCCGGGGGTCTCTGGCAGACCAGGTGCGGGCGCGTCTGATGGGCTCGGCTGATGACCTGCGCCTCGTTGGGCTGAGGAAGCCCCTCTCCCCTGAGACGAGGAGGAAGAGACGAGCCTGGCGCAGACACACCGTGGTGGTCTCACCTACGGAGACGGCAGACAAGAGGTGTCCTCTGGCCACCAGCGACTTGTCCCTGTCCCCTGCCATGCCCAACCAGGAGAAACCACCAGGGCCACCACCTCATGACCCCCAAGGACATGCCCCAGGACAGCCACTCGTCCTGGGGCAGGAGCCTCCTGCTGCACGCCGCGCCCCTGCCTCCAGATTTCACCAGTACCTGTAACCACAGGAGGCGTTTTAGAAGCCTTCTCAATGGTCCCCACTCTCCCTCCCAATGCCCTTCTCCTCTGAGCTGAACTGTAGACCTGGGGCTGGATCTGCTGTCTCTGAGAGGGTCACATAGCACTGACTGCAGGTCAGTGGCATGGTGGCAGTGGACAGTAGACAGTAGAGCCACATGCTGACAGAAGGGGCCGTCTGAGAAAAGTCTCCGCTCCCTAGTATTCTCACCACGCTCCCTTTTTCTTTTTGACCAGCTCCATTTGCATGGCAAGGGGCATTCTAGTGTTGCCAAAGCTTTTTTTTTTTTTTCTTTGTGTGTGTGTTTTCTTTTCTTTTTCTTTTTTCTTTTTTTTTTTTATAATACAATACTGCGATGGGGCAGAGACACAGACAAACCTCATCACAGTCAATGTTACAGCCAAGAGCTCTCACTCAGTGTGCTACTGAATACTCTGGTCCTTCCTGTCCTCTCTGTTCCTTCCTGCCTGACAGAGGAAGTGGGTTGTCTCCTCACAGTGGCCAGGGAAGGCGGTGCCAAACACAACCTTCCCAGGGTTCCAACAGAGAGTGACAGTTAGAGCAGAGTTGCAATTGTCTTTCATTCCCAGTGATGGCCACGCAGTGAGGCACAGGCTCTGGGCTTACACACACACACACACACACACACACACACACACACACACACACACACACACACACACACACACACACACACACACACACACACACACACACACACACACACACACACACACACACACACACACACACACACACACACACACACACACACACACACACTTGCTGAGAGAGAAGTACATGCAGTATAATACTGTCAGTATTGGGGTGGGAACAGTTATGAGAGGGATACTTCTTGATCTGATCTTTCACACCAGCACTGACTTCACATATCAGTCTTCCTTGATCTGTTACTCTGTTGACCACAGAGAGCACCGAGCTCTAACATTCTGATCTGGCTGATAACACACAGAAATAACACACATGCACACACATATACACACACACACACACACACACACACACACACACACACACACACACACACACACACACACACACACACACTGGTATGTAACCCAGCTGTCCTTTTTGTTAATATGTTCATCTTGTTTGTATGTGCGTGTGTTTGCTTGACAATGCCCGTGATTATGTCTGAGTGTGCAGGTGTTTGTGTGTTGAACTATTTTGTAACATTTGTACAAAGCCTTGTTAAGTTAACCTTGTAAATATATATATTACATTATCATATTTGTTTTTACTTTTTCAGTTTCTTTTTTTATGGTTTACAAAAGTGCATACAAAAGTGCACAATAATTTCCTTCAAGATGTTACTTGAAATGTTTCCCTTAATATATTATTTTTTGTTTTATACAGTATATATTATATATATTTTTTGTATGAAAATAATAAGTACTTTTATTGTGATTTGACCTCTTGGGTGTACCTGTTGAAAGCAAACAAAAGGAAAAACCTAAACGCAACTACAAGCCTGTCAGCCTGTCATAGATGGCCTTTCTCTGTGTCTCTCAGTACTATGCAGAAATCCTTCATCACAAAACACATAACCTACCCGTACATCTCCTGTGAGATTCCCCTGTCTCACAAGTAAATACAATCTTTATTTCTGGGGGCTGGAATGCTTCCTTCAGCATACTGTAGCAAGATGGCCTCTGTTTCTGCATTTGAAGAAGGCCATGTTCTCTCCCTGACACACTGCTACTGACTCAACCAGGTCTGGAAACCTCCCTAGACTGGTGTTCCCCCAGAGACGTTGTAGCCTGTCGCCATGGTATTGCCATGGTATTGCCATGGTATTGCCACGGCCACAACACTTGTGCTGTTGATCCTTGTATTGTTTGGTAGCAAACAGGGTTTCACATTCATTGGTTCATTTCCACATATGAAAAGCAGATGTTCAATAAGATAGGAATGCATGGTCTACATGTGCTGTCCCATTGCAATTGGCTGAAAATGCTTGGTCAGTGGCTCCTGAATAGCAATATTTCAACCAGTGACATATTCTATCTTTGATACATACTGTACATTTGTTCTTCTTATATCTTCCTCAATTCCATCTCTGCATTTTGTTTTCTCTACTTCTTTCACAAAGTTTGAGTTAGAGAAAACTGAACATGGTTATTCCTTTGCTTATCCCTTATCAAAGAACATTCATACACTATCACAGAAGACAGTTATAACTCATAATCCTGTGATCATATACTGTGTCCACATTCAATTAGATTAAGCATGTGTTGCTGATCTCCCAAAAACTAGGGAATATTTGCTGTCATTTGTATGGGTGACAGAGAAAGTGCTAAGCATTGATAGCATGTCTTATTAATTGACATATGACATGATTGTAAATGTGTCCTGCAATGTTACATTTGTAAAGTATGTCAATGATATTTGTAATATTTGAGTATATTTAGTGTACTAAACCATCTGTAGGCCTACATGTTTAATCGTGTCACCTAAAATAACATTTCATGGCTTGTCTCAAGTGAATCATCACTTGATGATTGAGAGTGAGTGGGGAACTTAAATCACAGAACTAATTGACACAAATGACTGATACAATGTGGCTTCCTATTGGTAAGCATTATAGTTGTGCTGTCAACTTTGGTCAAACATCGGTTTTCCCTTCCCAAAAGATAACTTTAAGTCTTGATCAGCTGAAAAGTGAACTGCCCCTCAAACAATGTAATGAGGAACTTTTTAGAATTTGCTATTCCCTCACCCTCAGAAGTCATTGGATTTAATTTAATTATTGTTAGTCTTGTCTTACTGTACCTCAACTTTTGCCCTTCAAGTGCCTGATTTCTGGAGTGTGTTTTTGTTCTGCGGTGCCATGGTCACACCTCGTCCCCCCATTATTATTTTTGAGTCTCAAAGCCTAAAACCTCAATCTTGATAATTCAGTCTCCTCTCTCTTCTTGTTGCTGGTCTTACATCCTGGACACTGACCCAAAGATGTGTACGTATAGTACACATGACAAGCAGCTTCTCTGAGAGGCTAATGAAAAGCACACTCTAGCCAAGGACATGTCTATGCAGTCTCTTTGCCTCTAACAGGCACTAACAGCAACATTCCTTATGCTGTGAGGGGAGAGGAAGCATAGTTTCTCTCACCTGCTTTTCTAAAAAAAACAGAGGATTTTGTTCATGCCTACAGTGTTCTGTATGAATATGGTACACCTAACAGGCCCTACTCAAGGGTAGCATTAGGCAATACCTAGAAAAGGAGAATATGGTACCATTCATTTGCATTAGATTTCCTTTGATGGATTGTTTGAATTCAAACTGTCAGTCTGGCAGACACAGCTGAACTGAACCAAACTGCCCATGCCTTCATCAAAAAGAGTAAATTGTAAACACTCAGAATACACTCAATGTGTGTTAGCTGTCCGCTTCTTGAAATGTGATTTACCTAATGTTGGTTATTATGTCTGATAATCTTTTGTACATATATTGTCTGGATATGTAACATATTGTATTGTGTAAAGTACATTTTGAATTGCTTTGAGTAAACTATCTAATAAGAAAATGGCCTGACAAGGTTGTCCACCTGAAACCATTTCCTTCAATGGCTTTGTGCTTTAAAGCAAGGTTATATGATGTAAATAAACAGAATTATGTTTAAAAAAGATCATTGCAGTGGTGAATGTTTGTATTGGCTTCTCATGGTTAATAAATTAGGCCCCTATTAGATTAATGTTAATACATAGATCTCTACACACAATTACAAGCAACAATTTCAGTAGCTATGATAATTGTCATTCTTCTACAATCCACCTAAATCACTGCCCAGAATCTGAAGATAAGGGGGTATTGGGATGAGTAAACCAGTAATTGTTTAGGTAAACTACTCCACTGCACCACAATATTCAAAAGGACGGGTAGTGCCCTCTAGTGGCTGCAATCGAGCAGCACATAATAGGAGGAAATTGATCATAGAACACTACATTTCCCATAACGTCGCAGCATAACAACGTTACGCTGCGGCTGCGCTGAGTGCGCCCTCCCCTGCATACCCTGGTACGTTCAGCCGCAGCGAAGAATGTCGAACGAAATATAAATAAAACCGCAAACATTATGTTTCCATGTAGCTTTGACAGTGCCTGTCGAAACGGTTTTGACTAGTGGAATTTGCCAAATAAACCAGACAACCCGGACTCGCTAGTAGTAGTGTTCTATCCAACTCAGCTAACGTGTCGTCAGCTAGCTAGTTAGCATAGCTTACAGAAATGTATCCATTGTTGTGATCCAGCAACTCCCCCCGTGTGCAATCGATTATTTACATGTAGTGATCTCTACCAGACTGCCGCCAGAAATCCATTAAAACATAGAGATTGCTTGGATTTCAACAATCGCTTAGGCTATAAACCAAGGGCCATATATGTAATTTCTAATAATATATGGCTCTGCATAAACCTATCCATATAGTATGTTATTCATGGTGCACAATTGAAGGTACAATTGATGGTATAAACATCTGGTAGCCAAACAAATATACCCCGCTTTATAAAATATTGCTCATAATGCGAGTACCCCTATACCAACTCGGTGCCATTGGAATACGAGGTCAGGAAAATCCGAGGATGCGATGTATGCCAAGTAGGGCCAGGGGATGCTCTGTCTGATAGAGCCATTGAGATTAATACTACTGTATTTGTTGTTGTCGATTAGTAGAACAGGTATCGTAGGCCTACATACACATGTACTTTTACACTGAGAATGTCTTACAGGTAGGATTGGTGACGTGTCAACACTGCAGTTTTTGATCACTTTAAGTAAGTTTCCCAGACTCTGCAACTAACTCGATATTTATAAAATCAGGTTATGGGAGATGTCCATCATAAACTCACACTTTATACTACAGTATTTGGAATGCAACCCATATTGCTGTTTATTGTCTTGAAGGGTTGTATTGTATGTGCCAATTAAGAAAATGTGCTTCAAAACGCAGTTTAAATGTGTAATAATCACACTGAAGCTTGATCCAATATAAAGATGATCAAGCCTTATAAAAACAGACTATTTAAAATGTTCTGCAGTTCATCATCACTCTTGAACCACTGAGTTGGTTACTAGTCTTGTTTTAGAAGACTATCAGGTTGGGAGAGTCATCTGGTTTGTGCTTGCCTTGGGCCTAGAGCATTACTGCCATGTCACATACACTTAGCACAAACAGGTCAAGGTGGCTTCTGGATGGATAAACAAAATATATGATTGCGTTTGAAATTGTGAAACCTTTACAGTCCCTGAATATAATTGCACAATGTCTAAATTCAGACAGCAAGTATAATGCAATCCCAACTTACCTGATGGGTTGACAGTTGCTCAAGTCAAAAGAGCTCACTGTTCATAAACAGACATAAAAAACAAAACATTGGCCACCTTGGGTTTATAGGTTGGTTATTGAGTGTTAATGAGTAATACAAAGAGAAAATGTGTTGAATTCTAATTTCATGTTGGCTATATGTACCTAGTTTGTTCAGTACAACATGATAGGTCTATCTGTAAAATGGCTTGCAAATATCACAATTTAAATGCGACTACACGTAGCCCATCAACCTGCAGAGCCATACTATCATGTAAATTAATATAAGTACATGCAGATAACCAGGACAATTCTTTATTTACCCTTATGAAGAAAATGTGAACATACTAGGCTATTTGTATTTACAAATTCTTTGAAATTATCAAATAATGCTTGGTTTGACAAAATAATTAGATTTGGACAAAGTAGACTACACGCCCTGTTGATTAAACACATGTTGGGATATAGTATTTTAATGCATACAATACTGAAGAAACGGGGGAACAAAAACATAACGTATTTTCAAATACATTCTCTTTATAAAAAGAATTAATTATCTTTGAAATATATACATTCCTTCTTGAAAAAAGTTTCAACAGACGCCAACAGTCCAAATAGAAAGAAATATCAAGTATTGTAATGCAATTTACAGACTGTACCGTCCAAATAGTTAACAAACCGATTACATAAAACTGGTGACAATTTAAAAATTCCTGTGTAAGTCCCCATTTTTCCTGTTTATTTTTTTTTTTATTTTTTTTTCCTCAGTTACCTGGTTTTGTCCATTTAATCACCTAAGGTGACAATCTGTCCTCGGTCCTTGCTCAGCAGATTCTGCTCACTGTTCTGCGACCTCAGTCTCTCCACTTCACTTTCCAACTCTCTGAGCCGCGCTGAGTCCGACTGGGGCAGCGGGCTATCCTCGGTGACGCTGGGGTCGCTAAATGCGCGTCGCAGCCTGTTGTTTTCCTCCTCCAGACGGGACATGCACTTCTCCAGTTCCAGGTACTCCTGAACTAGCTCTTGCTTGGTCATATTTTGAAGACTCTCAACGTGGTACTTCTCATAGGTCTCAGAGAAGTCTCTTTGAAGAAACTCCCCACCTGCGTTTCCAGGCCTCCCGATGCCGTCGCTGCCACCACCGCTACCATCCTCTTCCTCGTCGTCGTTTTCGACATCATCCTCACTGGCTGTGTCTTCCAAGAGCCGTCGGCCACCCATCTCTGTGTTAAGATCCGGTTCTTCTCGATCATGTTCGTCCATTAGAAACTGTGTTGTATTGTAGGGGGCTACAGGCAGCCCCTTTGCGAACATCTCTTCCCTCACTCGGGAAGCCCGTGCAGTCTCTCTCTCATCGAGTTCTTTCTTTTCCTCCCAGGACAGTTTGAAATAAGGCTTCCAGCGACGCTTCTTTTTTGAGGGTCGGCGCCTATGCTTCTTCTTACCCTGACGCGTATCTGTCCCAGTGTCGGAGTCAATTCTCTCGATGTGGCCACTCTCTCCTTGCACCTGACTCAGGGTCTCCTCATGCGGTCCATCTCCACTGTTACCGTGGGCAACGAGACCACCCTCTCCTGCTGCATCAGCTCCGGGCTCCTGACAAGGCCGGGTTACGGCTGGGCACTTAGGAAGAGCGTTTCCGGCAACGAATCCAGAGCACACCTCCCTCTGCCCGCCTCGCATTTGCCATAACTTGTCAGATGCGATGCCCCTGCCGCTGTCAGCTTGCTGTTTATCTCTATATCGCCCCCTGTTGCCAGTCTCCGGTCCACCGTTCCCATTGGCTGGGGGATGCTCAAAAATTGTTCCGTTCCCACCTGATGTGGTATCTGAAGTTTTCAGGTGATGGGACTTCTCAAATCTTGCTTCTGCCATCCTGGTAGGTTGGTGATGGGCTGTTTCCTTACCACATCTCAGTTGTGCTCAGTTGTGCTCCTAAAAGTGAATCAAAATATGTTTAGCCAAGTTTCGCAAAGTATTCTCTTTCTATGTCTCAAGATGAGCAACATATAGCCTACTTAAAAAAAAAGAGTTAGATTTAACTTTGAAACATTCACTATCGCTAAACTTAAAATCAAAGTTCTGAATGGCAACACTTGTTACTCCTCAAATGATTCGTCAGAGCTATTGTAGCTAACTACCGTTAACTATTTCAGTGCTGCTAGAAATCGTCGCCTTTCCCAAGTTGGAGCTTCGTCGCCACAACAGTGTCCAGTGTGCTACTGGAAAGGAAGCAGTTCGTGTTTATATATCAATTCCGCCGCTGCTAGTGCGCATGCTGTTTTTCTTGACTCGAACTGTTTTATGGGCTGTGTAGTTTTAGTGTCGTTAAAATGATGGCGAGCTCCACCTTAGAAAACTACATACTCCACAAATATAACGCAATTGACAAACGAGTAAGCCAATCACATTTTAGGACATATAGCTGAATTAGCCCCACCCTTCGCTACTACTATTGGACAAGAAGGCAAATGCGCTGTTGCTAAGCTTAAACTGTATTTTAATTGGTTTTCGCAATAGTCAATCAAGTGCACATTGGCCTCATGAGGAAAGCAGTTTTCTTGGAAGCTACCACGTACGAAGAGAGGGGAGAAATGCAAAAACGTTTTGAGAGCATATTCATATTAGTACATTGATCGACATCACATTGTCATTATAGACAATAAGTATATTACAACACTGTAGCCTTTAGCAGTTCTTGTGTATTTTTTTTACTTATTCTACTTCATTTCACTCCTACAGTTAATGTGAGAATCCTTTATTTTAAACAACATGAAACGCCCTCCGTGGACAAACTAGTCCGTTTTTTGACTAACATGCAAAAAACCCAATTAACTAATCGTATTCACGCGTTATTCTGTTTGTTAATGTTTTAGCAATTACAGCATTGTTGATGTGGTTTCATATTTCGAAATCATTGTTGATTGTTTGAATATTTTCTCTCTGTTGCGGAGCGATATCTAGCTCACCTTCCTTTACAGAATTGTAGCGCAAGGAGAAGAAGACAGGGCTTTTCAGTGGAGCAAACAAACCACCTCTTTGGTGGTCAGACTAGCGAGTTGGCTAGAGTGTAGAGAAGCACTTCAACATGTATCTACTAATACAACGCTTGAATGCTGGTTGAGTCTGCGAAAGATCTCACAGTAACTGCATTTGTTTGTCATCTGTAACGATAGTTATCTTTTGAATTAACGGACCCAGCCTCTTTAATAAATGCAAAGCGGTATCACTGAGCTAACTAGCCATGCTAAAATTAACCAGGCTAACAATAATAGCTGACGTATTGATAAAAAAAACAACGAATAAATGATTGCCAGGATAGGAAAAGCCACCTAATAGAGGATGATTACATGGCCATATCCAGTACATACAGTTCGTGTTTTTCACGAACGGTTGCACTTCCAAACATTAACTAGTTTTGCAAGCTAACGTTAGTAGCCATAATGAGCTAGCAATTGCGAACCAAATCGAAGAAGCAACTAGCAAAGATAGCTAGCCAACTGCCATAGCTAACTAGCTATATAATAATTGTCCTGTATGTAAGGCTTAGTGGGGACGTTATCTATCTACTGTCAGTCATTAAATCCAAGTAAATATGCATTACTCTAATGGGACTGACTGGGCTATAACGTTACATCGAAGTTAGCTAGCTGTCCTCATAAATTAAATAGGAGACAAAGAAAGTAGCGAGCTAGCCATTTCATTTGGCTCAGTCATTGACTAGCTGGCGTTAGCCTCGCTAGCTAACGCGTTAGTTGTTTTTTTTTGTCAGTCTCTTTATCTCAAACCTCAAGTTTATTGTCGTTGCCATGACATGGCCTGTAAGTTAGCTAGCTAACTCTGTCATGTCATATCTCCCATATCTCTTGTTTGATGGTATAGCTAATCAATTAGCTATAGGAGTGATAGTGTCCCACTAAAACTAGGGCTGTCTTTGTTTTGCTAGCTAGCCAAGTCTAATGATAATTAAGATGAACAGAATAGGCTAGCTATTTATTTCCCCTATTTGTCTGACCAAATGATGGCCTTTGGAGAATTGCTGAGACTTCAAAGTACTGAGATATATCTTGAAGAGATCATAACTATCTCAACATAATATATGAAACTGGTTTATTAAGAAATAAGCAAGTATAGCAACTGCACACCCACAGCCACAGTCTTTGCTATGTCCTTGACTGTTAACAAGAAAGACTGCTGCTGTGCCATTTTGTGTGCCATTTCAACAGTGGACAGTCAGTGGGTAAGCCACTTCCTCAAGCCCCTGAGTGTCAATAGACCCCAAGCACATAAATACATACACAGGACTGACCAGATGTTTTTGTCTCTGACCTGTGTCAGGTCTGGAGAGTGGTTACATCAAGCTTTTGGCCAAACCTGTGTCTTTCTATCACAGTACCTATTGTTTCTATAAAGAAGAGTGACTGCTTGGGGTATCAGGAAGAAGGGGAGGAGGCCGCTAGGGCCCTTTATGGTGCTGGAGGGAGGGTGGTTGAGTAATCATGTTTAGGGGGTGGTTCAGGGGGCAGTGGTGTTTGGTAGCAGCTCCAGATGCCTGGGCAACAGTACAGCAGCTCCTCCTGGATCAGAGCCTGAGAGGATTATTGGACAAGTGTTAATCTCTCACCCTATATCTTTAGTAACATGGCCTGGTGCAATTGAGAGTGAGTGAAACAATCTACACAGTTCCTATTTCTCATTATACTTACAAAAAAAAAAAAAGTGTCTTCTCCTATTCCCATCATGCATCTGGCCTGGCTCCACTGGCTTGTCTAGTATGCGTGCCACTCCCTGCCACTGGCACACTGCACATGTGTAGGCCTGGAACCGTTGTCTCTCTTTGCAACACAATGAAATGTTAAATATTCGCTCATTGTGTGTGTGTGTGTGTGTGTGTGTGTGTGTGAAAGAGAGAGAGAGAAGTGCTGAAGTGAACTAAATATATTGGGATTGGAGTCATTGACCTTGATTTGATTATTGATAAAGCATGAGAATTATATCTCATCTAAATACATAACTACTATGACGGGCCCAACTTGACCGGTGACTTTATACAGTTGTTTTACAATCAAGGCCTTTGAGTCAGCTGGTTCAGAAGTCTGTAAATATTGTGAGTCCTAGAACTGCTTATGTGTGTGATAAAGAGAGAGTGGAAGCGCAAAGCTCACATCTGTGCTGGAAGGACAGCACTCCAGACGTCCTGTGAATCAAGCTTCTTTTCCCTAACTTGAACCCTTTAGCTGAGCTCTCTCCGGGCCTCTCCTAATTATCCTCTTTATACCGTTATCAAAACCTAATTAAGTCCCAACCCCATGGGTTTGCCACTGCAGCATCTCAGACCAAGACTAATTCATCTAACCCATAGTCAGTGTTTCCCAGTGGTATACACATTGACATACAGCACCACCTGTTGAGTGCACCTCAGAAGCGTTTTTCACACAATGGTATGGGCAGGCATTTTCTCACACAATGGATGTGCATCCTGGTCACGCATAAACGGTGTTATTGGGGGGGGTCACAATAAATAACAAAAAGAAAAAGCAATGAAACTAAATGCTAAATTCTTACAGAACACCCCCGTTAAGATCTGAAACTACTTTTCCAAAGTTCAGGTCATCGTCATCACGCGAACAGCAACCACCAGAGACATGTTCTCTAGCATGATCTTTTTCCAGCCTAGTCTTCAGCACACGATTTGTTCATTTTAAGGGTTTTGATGACTGGTCTCTCTGGTGACTTAGTTGTGACTTTCTGATGACTTGATCATGATATTGGGGCCGATGGGAAATCCATTATTATCATAACATTCATTGATCGCAGCAACTTAGATTAACCGACAGGCGGCGCTCATTGATAAGACTAGCTACATACGTAGTGGGTTTTGGTGGGTGGCGCTCTGGTGTCAGTCACAGACTGGAGGATATGGCAGAATTACTACATTTTTGGGGGGATAGTGTTTTTATTATTATTAATGAAGACCTCGTGTGTTGTTTTGATTTGTGAAAGCTCTCAAACAAAATCCCTATGTATTTTTAATACCTACAAATGACAATACACTTGAACTTTAATTTGGGTTAAATTGTGTCTCTTCGTGCTCCTAATTGTTGTGCCATATGACATTAAACTACATTTGCAATTGCAAGTGATCTGAATAGGCATATTTTTCATGAGATGTGTAATAGACCTATATTAGGCATACTCCATCGCCTATAATTCCCGTGATTCAGTTTGAAATGTTTTGTGTGAGTGAAACCTCAAAATAGTCTTAGACAGACTTTTAAGTGTTTGTCAGGGGTACAGTTGCATGAGGTTGCTGCGCGCGTTTAACTGGAATCAGATTACGCACCTCACGCAGGGTGGGTTGGGACTTCACATGAAGGAATATGTTGCGCACTGTCTCGAGGGATCAGAACAACTCTAGTCTTGCAGAAGAGTTGACAAAACCTGCACCTGCACCCGGAAAGTATTTCAACCGAGTTCAGCATATCAGTCAAAAGTTAAGAAGTCTAATTCGAGGGTATTGCACTGGCATCATGCTGGGCAGGAGCAAGAAACCCGCTGCCGTGCAACATGAACAGAAAGCGGTTGAAACCAAGGCGCAGGATCCACTAAGAAGGCTGGGTAAGAAAGTTATAGCCCATGACTCATTGATTAAAAATAATAGCGATATAGTTATCTAGATATAATTTTACGGACAATCATTCTCTGGGATTGTGCGCTGTCAATCGGAAAACTTGCAGTATTATTAACTTTAAACAGGCAAACATTTTAAAGGTGTAGTTTGGCGTTCTATAGTTGTTAATTATGTTAGTGTTGATTTCTACCCAATGGCATAGTGCCCTGTAGATAGCGTAATGTAGGCAGACCGTGGTCAATAATCAGTGCATAGCAAGGTGAAATTTCACTTCCAGAACATCCCTTGGCACGATCGGCACTCATTGGCACCGGCAGGCATTTAGTGTTTTCATTTTGTGTAAAGGTTGACTTTGTTGAATCTTTTTCAAAGAGCAAAACGTAGTTCATTTATTCACAAAAGTCAGCCATATCCACCCATAGCCATTAGTCTGTGTAAACACAGATAGAGTGAAAGGGTTCAGAGTGACTAGCGAGAAAGAGAAGAGAGTGCTCAAGTGGACAGTGTGTGGGGGTTGACAAGTGGTCATGTGTTTGTGAAGTGTCCAACAGCTCACAGACCCACACCCACAGATCCTTACTCACCCATGACCACCATCTCTGGCCCACTGCTCAGCTACCTCTCTTTTACCATTGCTCCCATTCCTCCTCATTCATCCAAACCCCCTCAGCTCACGGTCACACTTTGCCTAAAATAGAGAACTGCTGAGGAGGGACAGAGCACCTGTCAGAGCCCCTGAAAAGCCCCTGGACGTCTGGCAATAAAGACTACAGTCACATCACTCCTGTGTATAGGTCTGTCTGTCTGTGTGTGTGTGTGTGTGTGTGTGTGTGTGTGTGTGCGTGTGCGTGTGCGTGTGCGTGTGCGTAAGAAGCTCCCTCTTCTTTTTGTCCTCTTCTTTTTGTCCTCTTCTCAAAGAGCCTGAAATTACAGACCTATAGTTTGAAAAGCATGCATTGGTTTATTTTTCATTCTTTGGACTTAAGCATCTATAGAGCTTGTGGAACACAGAACCAATTTTGATATTCTGTTTATGTCTGTTGAGTGTTGGCATATGTCATATTCAAGTAGCCTGTCTGTTTAACAATGGAAAGCATGCACACAGTCAACCACTGTTTCAGGAAGTTAACAAATGGAATAAGCACCTCTCCTTCTCTGGTGCTGGTGCTCTGTATTTAAGTGGTATTACAATAAGTGTTTTAGTTTTTAGTTTTTTAAATCTCTGCTCTGGTGCTGACACTGACAGGATACACACAGTAGCTCTACCATGTTGCTAGGATTGTTTGTAATGCTATCGCTAGTAATATCTAGTCAATCACAAGTAGCTTATCAGCGTTAATTGATTTAACTGATCTAAGATTAGGAATGGCATCCCTGTCTTAATGAGTTAAGGATTATATCAAAGAGTATCTCACAAATTAATAGTTGATAGTTTGTTGTATTGTATTGTTTGTTTTTCTGTTCTATTTTTTATTTTATTATGATACCTTTTTATGCATTCAGTTCTATGCACTTTGAGATTGTTCAAATGAAAAGCATTTTACAAATAAAATGTATGATTATTATTATTATTATTGTTAAAGAAGTCAATTAAGTTAACCCTTAACCCCTACCCCTCCATGCATGAGATCTGGACCTGACACATCTGGACCTGACACATCAACATCAACTAGATGTTGTAAGACTGGCTGGAATGCAGGGAGGTCAGGGGTGCTCCTTGCCAAATACAGCTTTGGGACTTACTGTTCTCTCACAAATTGTTTAATATTTTAAAGGAGCATGGCGTAAATCTGTTGGAAATCTGACCACCGGGGCGAAATTCTGTTTGAAGTTTCAAACAACAACATCCTCCTAATAACAACATAAGTCCCCCAAAATGGACATTAGCTGTTGTGTTTATGCATGCGCACAATTCCAAGAGGAACCACCAGAGACAGAACGGCGAAAATCTCTAGAACACCCCTGGCCAGTAACAACATGTTTGTATACAAATCGAGTGTCGCCCCAAGACACTCCATTTTAGAAAGAGCTTTTTGGGACCAAAACAGCATTCTTAAAGTAAATATTTCTTTCAAGGGATCTTATTCCCGGATCATTACCGATTAAACATTAAGTCATTACAACCATTAGAAAGCTGTTATAGAGCTTGAATGTTACATATTGCACCTTTAAGTCATTGTCTCAGCTATCATGTCTGTTGGCCTACAGTATCAGCTCATAAAAGATGTTCTGATTTTTGAGGCTTAGGAAAAATCCTCTCAGATTTACGCACAGGTTATGAACTTCCCCTAACATTGACAGCGTGTGAAATACCATTGTAGTAATTGTAGCATTGCTAAAGCGGAGGACATGAGTAATTAAGGTTATTATTGTAAACTAAAACTGAAACTGAAACTAAATACAATAAAAACTAAATAGGTATGAACTAACAAAAGAACTAGACCAAAGACAAAACTTTAATAGCCTTGAAAGCTATGTTTTCCAAATGGCAGAATGGAAGTACCTGGACAAAGGTCATGTCACCATCGACCTCAAACCCCAGTGGGCTTGTGTGCTTGATTAGGGTAGGAGTCAAACCACAAACCACCAATGTCATTAACCCCAGAGCTGTATTGTATTTACAGGAGGACTGCACTGCAGTGAGCCTGACACTCCTATGCAAGCATGAACACATAGTCTAAGGATGCCTGTGTCTGTCACAGGGTACTGTAGTTTAGCATGTCTATATGAAAACATTCCCCATGCTGTCGGCTAGGTTGTGCCATCAGAGATAGTGGGAGGTGTTACTCTTTTGAAGCTCCTCCATAATCTACTGCCAATGTTGTCTGTAAATGCATGTAACCCTGTGTTTTATGTTGTGCTTGGGCTGTGGCATTTTTCCAGAGCTCAAGTTTACCATTGCTCTCTTTATAGGCACAACTAATGAGGGGGTAATCTCAGTTTGAAGCAGTGATTATTTTATAGTGAGGAAGTGACCATGATACTGTTGATGTGGTATGTGTGCACGTTTCTCCTTTGGGTGAGGTTTCTGAGCTTTATTTAGGTCCGTAAAATAGCGGTGTCAGGGCTAGTAAAGTATACAGTGCCTTTAGCCTATATATGTCCTGTCCGTCTGCTGTTCCCAGTCTGTGACACGCCCTCCTCTCCTCTCCTTATCAGGGTGCAAAGTATACCCTGGCTTGTCTCCTAGGAAATGAACATTGATTTGAATGGTTTTAACTCAGATCCTTTACATCCTGACTGGTGTTAGTCAGTTCTCGTTGGATAATTCTGGAGTCAATCTTAGCTCTCAAGTTGTTATTATGCCTCTGGAAAACCTGAACCAGCCCCCCATTAGATGCTGGAATGTGTAGGAGCAGGACACACACACACACACACACTCACACACACACACACACACACACGTACACACACACACACACACACACACACACACACACACACACACACGTACACACACACACACACACACACATACATTTGACAAGACAGATATACAGCTGTTTAGTAGACTGTTTAGTAGTGTTTAATCCTCCTCATTGGTCGATGGCACTCCCACTTGGTTCCCCATTGGTTTACCATGAGTGAGATCTCTCAGTATCTCTTAGCTTGATCTGGATGTTCATGTCATGGTTCTCACTTTGAAACCTTGCAATGATCAGGGGGTGTCTTTCTTAACCCTCTCTCTCTCTCTCTCTCTCTCTCTCTCTCTCTCTCTCTCTCTCTTTCTCTTTCTCTCTCTCTCTCTCTCTCTCTCTCTCTCTCTCTCTCTCTCTCTCTCTCTCTCTCTCTCTCTCTCTCTCTCTCTCTCTCTCTCTCTCTCTCTCTCTCTCTCTCTCTCTCTCTCTCTCTCTCTCTCTGACTCCGCTTCTTACTTCTTCCTCTAGTTCTACAAGTTTCTCTTTCTATCCACCTCTCTTTTTCTAGTTCATTGTCTGTTGATCAGTTGATATTTTTCACTCTCTTTCCTTCATTACCTCTCAAGCTCCTATACGCCTTCTAATTATTCTCTCTCCCAATCTCCTCTACTCTGTTTAGAGAGCTGTGTTGTTGAGTGTTGACATTCACATACCTCTGTATGGTTGCTAGTCAGCCAGTTTGTCATGCCGGCCCAGCTGATGAAGTCTGTGTCAACTTGATTCTCCTCGGCTCGCTGCAGGAGTTGCGATGAACAGGAGACACAGCTCTTAGCCCTGTCTCCATTCCAGCTCACCCCCTATGTGCTTATTTATAACGTTGTTCAACTGAAATTGGCAGTTGGCAGTTTTGGGAAACAGCTTGGCTGAACAGTGAGCACACACACAAACAAACACAGTTTGGAGGCTCCATGTGAGTGAACTTCTGGTCAGAGTACACACCGTAGAGCTGTGAACCTAAAATCATACAAAGTGTCCCCATTATAATATGTCCTCTGTCCCCCATCATGATTTTTTTGTGACCTTAATTTATTTCCCATTAAGGTCACAGGGATAATGGACATCAATCAACACATCAATGGAAGTGCTAGCTAGAAATGAGTATGGTTCAGAAATAATTAAAAAGATTTGAGGAAATGGTATGAATTTGGACAGAGAAGAGGGAAAAATGGACAAGCTTAGCATGGTCACTGACCTACTGTTAATGAGGTCACTGTGCTCTGCCTTGCATGTGGTAACAGCATGGTGACTGCTTCAAACACCGGGTTGTTATGGTGGAGATTGGGGCAGGGTGGGGGCTTCTCTTTGTGTTTGCCCCTCGGACGAGGAGAGACATAGTTTGTTTTTTATCAGATTCTGGGCGCGAGGGGGGTGGGGGGTCTGGCATGGGCGGGGAGGGGGGGGGGGGGGGGGGGGGTAGCTGATTCAAAGGAAATAAAAGACCAGGGCATCCCAGCCAACGTTTTTGGAATAAATCTTTGGATACACTCGAGAGACTCAGAGAAGAGAGAGAGAATGAGAAAGGGAGAGAGAGGAGGAGGGAAGAGATTCTTTTAAGATTTTAGAGCTCCTTTTGAAATTCTCTTCTGAGGATTGCAAACACAATTCCACAATGTATGAGGTCCCATTCATCGAATGCTGAAAACCATTTAGGCATCCTATTGCCAAACAGAGAAAGAAAAAGATTCAAATAAATTCAACCTGAGAGATGGATTGACATTCTCTTTTTGTTTTGAGTGAAGTGAGAAGTGTACTGTACACAACACATTCACCATGATGGGACAAGTCTTCCTCCTCTTACCCCTCTTCCTCTCTCTGCCCTCAGTCTGTGATCTTAAAATAGATCGAGAAAGATGCCCAACACTTCCAGTCCTAAATTGTAACTCGAAGATCCATGGCAGAAAGTGCATCAGCTGGTTCTGTGAATCACATTAACAGTGATCACATTAACTTTTTTTTTTCTGGCTGGATGTGTCCATACTGGTAGTTTGCAAGAATTTTCTGCTCTGTGACCTCCCATCCTTTCAAACTCCTCCTCCAGTTTCTCTGTTGGCCCGCCTCTGGCCTATGAGGGAGATTAATCATAGACATGTTGACATCTGTTCCAAATCCCAGCATTTTGCTGCTCCTTTTGTTATTCAGCGTTTCAAAGTCTAGCTTGCCTTAAAACGGCTACAAACTAATATTTTAGAATACGAACAATACCAATTAGTTTAAAGTGTATTGTTATGTATGAAAATGTTGGTAAACATTCATGGGTCATTTATGTAAAATGGCTGTCTCTCAATCATGTTGTAACTTTCTGCTGTAACTCTAATGAATGCAATATAGCCGAAGAACATTGAAGAGATGCTATTTTTCCTATAGATGCGAAGTTTGTCCTCCATTTTGTCCTTCAAGAGTAGCTGAATACTTTGTACATATCCAGTCTGCTCCTTCATGGTTGGACTGTGAAGTAGCAACTGCACCCTTTTTCCCATTAACTTTAAGCTTCATCCTTAATGCACACATTGTTTCAGCATGTTCTTCCCAGGGTATTGTTTATAAAACGGAAGGCTGTTTATGCAATTAGAATGAGTGTGTGGCCTGTATTTAGGAGGCATGGCTGTGCTGCCAAAGTAGGATTACTGCTGTATGAAGCGAGGTGAGTCATTTAGTCATGAACGCCCACTGCCAAGCCCTCAACACACAAACACAGCAGCAATCTTGGGTTTGCTTTGGTGCAGGTGTGTGCTTTAAGACTCCTGGACTACTAAATGTACACTATATTCCCTCCATTCACAGCTTTCATCCTGACATGATTCATGAAGTTTTATGAGTCCCTGTCCAGCAGAGCAGACCAGGCTACTTCACAGTCAGTTTGATAGCATGCCCGAGACAGGACAGGTCATAGACTTGTGTACTGATATTTATGACAGCAGACAGACTGAACTTTCAATGACCTGCCAATCGACCTCAGTGTGTATACGCTAACATGGAAATAGAGTGAATGATGTCATGACTGGATGTGTTACTGAACAATGACCCAGAGTGTATGATACATGGACACATGGACACATTCTTATCATGCAGTAATATACCTTTACTCATGTATGACAGTTAAGAATGACTCAGCGTGTGTGACACTGACCTAGAGTGTGTTGTGTGTGTGTGTGTGTGTGTGTGTGTGTGTGTGTGTTTGTGTGTCTTCCAGGGGTGCTGGATGATGAGGACGTGCGTGTGATGATGCAAGGCGCCAACATGGTGAAGGTGCGCTCCCAGAGGTGGCAGAAAAGCCGGAGCCTCCGGCTGCTGGAGGACGGAGTCACCGTGTGGTGTGAGTCCACCAAGAGCTCCCGGAAGGCCAAGGCCCAACAGACCTGTGAGTAGCCAGGGGGGGGGGAGGGAGGGAAGGAGGGAGGGAGGGGGGAGAGAAGAAAGAGAGGGAGTAAGAGGGAGGATAAGGGCGGTGATGAAGGGAAAGGGAGGAGAGAGGATTGGAGTGGTTAGATAAGAAGGAAAGTAGAGAGAGAGAGGAGGGAGAGTGGTCACATGAGAAGGTTCCCAGGATGGGATGTTTTGGGTTTCTGAGTCTCAGGATCTGAGACATTTTAGTTTGTTGGAAAGGAAACTTAGCCGATATCAGATTAGGGAAAAATGGCCCTAAAGCCACACCATCTACAGGAGAATAATCTAGAAACAAATAATCAGGACTTCCACAAACACACTTCCTGTTCCAGCTTATTCAACAGTTTTGGATCTGATTCAGTGCCCTCATTCAACCGGCCCATTGTCCTAAGTTGTTTGAGCTTTTCATCTTGGTATCCTGTAATGCCCTCCCTTTTACTCTACCTTTCCTTTGATTAAAGGGATAATGCGCCCTCTTAGTGACTGAGCTCTGATTTCAGGTACACTGTAACTCACGGGGGGCTGGTGGAGGTAGAAATCAGAGGGCGGGCTCTTTGTAATGCATGGAAATGTGCTTAGACTGGAATCAGTAAGGCAAAATGTATTGGTTTATCTCGGCCTAACGAAGCCTTAGCAGGCAAATCGATGGACCCGAAAGAGACGCTGGCACACCATTTGAGTGCACTAATGATTGGATTCCCCCTTAAAATGAGGGAGAATTCTGGCAGTCATCCTAGATGTTTTGGCTCATTAGACTGTGGGAATGCTATTTCTAATCTCAAGGTTTTGACCCCATTCCCATTTCTCTCCCTCACACACACACACACACACACACACACACACACACACACACACACATACACACACGCACGCACACAAACACCCACATCCCCACATCCCCGCCTACACTCAGGTTTGAAATGTCACTCTTTTCACAGAGCGGTAGGCTTGTGTGAGCAATTTTGAAGAGGTGGAGAGGCGGGGGCATCTACACACACAGAGCTCAAGAGGTGGCCAGCCGGCGCAGTACTTTCAGTCGAGAGCCCTCCCAGGCCTGTCATAAATCTCTGTAAAGTTTAATCTCTTTTCTCAGTCCAGCTGGATAGATCTACATTTACAAGAAAATAACAGACACAGAAAATAGAACAGAAATGACAAGAAACGGGGCTCTCAGAAGGCATGTCTTTTGAAAACACCCTCCTTCAAATGAGAGGCTATAGGTCTGGTTGATGTGTCTCTCTCCCGAATCCATATGTCATACAGTTGGGCTTCTCTACTTACAAGGTTCTGAGGGCCGTGTGGGTAATTATTGCTTTCTTAAACTACAGTATATAGTGAGATTATAGCCCAAGCACATTTGTATACTATATGATTTCCAATTGCAGGGTGTGGCCACGTGTATAGCCACCCACGACTGTCTTTGAGGTTGTTATTTAAAGAATCTAAATATGCTCCTCCTGACACTCCTATAATTTCATGAAGGAGTGCTCGCTGTTCTGTTACAAGATATCTTTGGAGAGGGAAAAGTTGACAGGTTTTGTCACATGAATTAGACTCCCTTGATGAGTTAATCTATAGAGGGGAAGTCATTTGAAGTGTAGTAAATCAGTATTTTACAGTGTGCACGCTGTTATGTTACATGACATTTGTAGAGAGAGCAAAGTTCGTGGGATGTTCATTTGGGATAGTCATACACGCATGATTGAGTATACCAGTGGCCTAGATTACACACACACACACACACACACACACACACACACACACACACACACACACACACACACACACACACATACACACACACACACACACACACACACACACACACACACACAGGGGGAACCATAACAGAATGTATGTTCACTCAATTACAAAGTTAACGATTAAAAGGCTGAGGAGGTGTTTTGTGGTATAATGTCAATGTCATGAGAGTATTATGTTGTTACATTATGTCGACTCAGAGAGCGTACAGCCACTGTGGTTCACCTCAAGTGGAACACAACACCTCCTTAATAACGTATCACCCCCGACAGCTACACCGACACCACTACTGCCCATGTAGGATGTGATTTGTGTGAGGGGCTGGGGAAAAGAAGGGTGGGGTAACTGGCATTCACATGATCTCATCTCTTTTTCTTTCTCTCTCTCTCTGTCTCTCTCTCTCTCTCCCTCTCTCTCCCTCTATTTCTCTCTCTCTTGTTGCACAATCCTTACCCCTTCCAACCCCCCCACCATGCCTCTTCAGCAGTGACTATCAACCTCGGACTGGAATGTCCCAATCAACCCCCCCCGTAACCCCTCCTCCCGGGGAATAGATATGGCCTCAGACGGGGTGAGAGGGCAGGTGGTAGGAGTGGGTCAGGGTTTAATGCCAGATTTAGAGTCAGTTTGGTAGTGTTGGAGTGGGTATCACCCAGCACTGCTCAACGATGACACGACACAGGGTAAGGGCAATGTGACCACTTCAGCCGTCTGCCGCCCATTCTGTTATTATGGCAGGCCTCAGAGGACCGTGTGTTTGTCACACACTCATACACTACACACACACACACACACACACACACACACACACACAGGCAAGGCACAGGTGGAGGCCTCAAGGGCCGGTGGAGTCTGGCACCTGCAGTTCAGTATTGTGCCCTCTATTCAGTGGGCTTTAGAGACTATGCACCACTTAACACTTCAGCTGTGCCAGTCTGTGCCACTCTGTCATTTCAGCTCGCTCTCTGTCACACATGTGCACGCACACACACACACACACACTCACACACACACACACACACACACACACACACACACACACACACACACACACACACACACACACATTTGAAATGTCACTCGTCATGTAGTGATGGGTAGGAATGTGTTAGCAATTTTGAAGAGGTGGAGAGGCGGGGGCTTCTTTGAGAAAGAGGCCATTGTCAGGACAGACAGTTGTCTATTGCCCTTGTCTTTGAGCAAACATTGGACATCTGTCCCTGGAAAGCTGATCCCAGAGCGGAGATGTGCAGCTTTATGTATTTGATTTGAAAACCAAGTGAAAACCAACTGATACATACTCCATTTAACCTACTTCAACACATGGTTTTGAGACCAGCGTGTTTGCCATGGAGATGGGGCTCATCTGGAGCTAGTCATGGTTTTTGACTCTGACTGGTCACCCTTCTGGATCTGGGGCAACAAAGTGTGGCTGTGGGTTGATTTTGTGTTGCTGGGCAGAGAGTCAGTGAACGTGTGAAAAGCCTTGCCCCCCTGGTGTAGGTTTCATCATGGAAAACATTCTTATCTCTCAGACCATGAGGTGATGGTTCTTCTTTTTCTCTCTATCTCTTTACACACACACACACACACACACACACACACACACACACACACACACACACACACACACCTCCTGGCATTGGTCGAAAAACCGGGGTTCCTCTTGACTGTCAGTTTGAGTGCTGTGCCCAGCAGGGTCGTACTGTTGCAGGTTAAATTTGGACCTTGTCGAGGAGATTAATGTACATTGGGAAAACGTTGTGCAGGCCTGTACCGGTCATATTTTACAAGTGCCATATTGGTCCCCAATTACCAAGATGCAATGTCACAGAGCTATAAAGACGTCATGACACACTCCCTTGGGCTCCTGACCCTTGACCTTTTAACTGCCATATTTAACATATTGTCTATCGTTATTGGTAAAAAAAAAAATCCCTCTCTCTCTCTGTCTCTCCCACTCTTTTTCTTTTTCAGTCTCGGTGTCCGAGGTGGAGTGTGTGCGTGAGGGCTGCAAGTCGGAGGCTCTGCGGAGGTTGTCTGGGTCGGTGCCTGAGGCCCAGTGCTTCACGGTGGTCTTCCGAGGGGCCAGGAAGAGTCTGGACCTCCTGTGTCCCTGTGAGGAGGAGGCGCAGAGCTGGGTCCGGGGGATCCGCACCCTAAAGGAGCGCGTAGCCAACATGACCCAGAAGGAGAAACTGGACCAATATCCTTCACCCACACTGTGCCAGTGCCAGCCTCGACCTGGAGTAAATATAGAGCAGGCGACATCGCTATGGTGACTGACTGCTCCGAACATAACACTGTCACATGCACCATAGCACATCCAGAGCATAGCTAAGATGTGCAGCAATGGCCAGCGAAAAGCACTGTCTAAACATAGTCTGAATATCTTGTCAATTATAATCCCTCACACAGCGTGTGGGTTGTAAGTGACATGGGCACAGCACAGCAGCGGACAAGCTTGTAAACGCTCCTTATTTCCCTGCGTATCCTTCTCTCTCTCTCTATCTATAATTCTCTATTTACGTATTTTGAGGCTTGAGGAGCAGATAGAGTAGGGGTCAATGGGGTCAATGGGGCAAGTCCAGACTCGTGTCATGGCTTGTATTGACCTATTGTTTGGTGTGGTTGAGGTGGGGTGTTATAGCACCTGGTCCCAGCAGGGTTAGCAGGAGACTGATAAAGCCCAGTTAAGTGCTGATTGTGTTGCCTGGAGGATAGAGGTGTGATGTATGATCTCTGATCTCTCCGTCAGCCCTGTGTTTTTTTTCCCAACAGTGACCTAGGAGGCTTTTAGCATGATGCGTGTTTACGAGGGAATGTCAGCCCATTAACGAAAACAAGTTGATTACATTTTTCCTATTAGTTGATTAATCTAACAATTCATCGGATGTGGAAATGTTTTATTTGTGTCATGTTTATCACCTGGCAATTTACTTTTTTTTTTAAATGTGTCAAACTAAAACATTAGTTAATTAATATGTCTGATTAATCGATTAATCTGTACAGCCCTAATGTTTACGTGAGCGTGATCGTCTTGACAGTATACTGTAGACTGGATTAGAGCTAGGACAGTATGGTAATTATAGACCCCAACCCTTATCTGCATGCATGTATGCTTTACTGAGTTAATCTCATCTTAATGTATTTTACTGTCTGTGTGCATAAACTGGAGGTATATTTTGTATGTATGTTTGTATCCCATAGTGTGTATATGTACTGTATGTTCAGCAGTTAAGTTTAGGTGAAGTTTTCTCCTCTGGTACCGCTCCTTAACCCCCTACACCTGGATCCGTGGCTACCTGAAACGGGCTGATCAGAACCAGGATGGAAAGATGAGCTATGATGAAGTGAAGCGGCTGCTGCAGATGATCAACATAGATCTCAGTGAGCAGTATGCCCGCTCCTTATTCAAGGTGAACTGTGTGTGTGTGTGTGTGTGTGTGTGTGTGTGTGTGTGTGTGTGAGCACTCCCTGTGCGTGCACAGGGAGAGAAAGGGAGAGAGAGATGATGTTTTCTTTCATGGCAGAGGTCCATTGTTTATCCAGTATGCAATGCAGTGGGGCTCTGCTCCAGAGACAGCCTGGAGTAAAGAATCTGTGTTCAATTACCATTTCTGTGGCAAGCTAACCCAGAGGCCCCTCTTTCTCTCACACACACACACACACACACACACACACACACACACACACACACACACACACACACACACACACACACACACACACACACACACACACACACACACCTACACACACTCTACTAACCCCTGCCCGCCCCCCCCTGTCTCTCTCTCTCTCTCTCTCTCACTCCATCTTTCTCTCTTTAATACACTGCACTGCTTTTCTGAACCCTCCCCATCCACCACGTCTCTCTCTTTCACCCTCCCCCCATTCTCACTACTAATCAACAGTCAGTCATGCCTCCAAAGTGGAGCATTATACAAGATTACATACTCAGCTCTCTATCATTATTGAGTTATAATGTGTTTGATACTATTCCTCATTCCATTCCATACATAACATTGAGTCCACCTCATATGCGGTATAATGGACACTCCCAAAACAAATCAGGACACCCCCCCATCAGTACTGAAAATATCAACATGGGCATCTTCTATCTTCTAAAGCGTTGAAAATATTAACGTTGGATCAGCCTGTTGTTTTAAAGGCACCTGTAGAGTCATGATGTAATCTGAACCGTGTGTTTGTGTGTGTGTGTGTGTGTGTGTGTGTGTGTGAGAAAGTGTTCCTCAGCCTTCTTCCTAAACCCCTGTCTGTCCCTCTCCTTCCTGCCTCAGAAAGCCGACCGGTCATGTGACGGGCGCCTGGATCACATTGAGATTGAGGAGTTCTGCCGGGAGCTGATGCGACGGCCGGAGCTGGATGCCGTATTCAGACACTACTCCGGTAACGGCTGTGTGCTCTCCACCGCCGAACTCAGGGACTTCCTGGGAGACCAGGGGGAGGACGCCTCACTGGTCCACGCTCAGAGCCTCATACTCACCTATGAGCTTAATGACTGGGGTAAGCCTAAGCACCACGCATAAGCAAACACCTTAAACCTTTTGTGAGTCAGAGGAGCTGTAAATTGTGTGATAGGTCAAGATCATACACAAGACCTACAACTAGTACAGGTTTGAGGGCAACCGACTGTATTTTCCCACACGCTGATGAACATGCCTATGCCCGTCTATGCCTGCTAAAAATCCCTCTAAAAGGTATACGACTCGATGTGTAACATCGTGCGCCACTCCCTGCAGCTCAGAAGAACCAGTTCATGACCCAGAATGGATTCACCATGTACATGCTGTCCCTGGAGAATGATGTGTTTAACCCGGACCACACCAGAGTCCAGCAGGACATGACCAGACCTCTGGCCCACTACTTCATCTCCACCTCACACAACACCTACCTCACCAAGGACCAGGTCACCGGTGCTAGCAGCTCGGAGCCCTACATCAGGTACGCAAACACTGCTCTCTCTCACACACACACAAACGCATGAACCAGCAAACACATGCACACGCACACGCACACGCACACGCACACACACACACACACACACACACACACAGTGACATTGTATATGTGTTTTGTCTGTGATAGGGCTCTGAACCAGGGCTGTCGCTGTGTGGAGCTGGACTGCTGGGACGGGGATAAAGGAGAGCCTGTCATCTACCATGGACACACCCTCACCTCCAAGATCCCCTTCAAAGAGGTCATAGAAACCATCGCCCAGTACGCCTTCAAGGTTAGCACACCCTGACGAAGGCGCAAGCCGATGTTTTTTTTAAATGTGACTGGATCTGGGTCCTACCCTGTCATGGATCATTAGTCATCATTGTTCAACAACCAGGCAAGAAAACGGTGACAGGCCAGCTGATGAAAACAAATCCAGATTGACGACATGCTTCTGTTTATGCACATGTTGATGCACATGTGGCTGCAGTTACATTCTTGGCTCAGATGTAAGAATAGTCAGATGCTTGCAGCATCCTGGCCTCGGCCCATTATCACCATCATCAAGGTGACACCAAGAGGCTGAAAAAAATTAGGAAAGCTGGTTCTGTCCTCTGTGTCACCCTGGACCCTGTGGAGGAGGTGGCCAATAGGGGGATGAGGACCAAACTCCTGGCCATCATGGAGAATCCCTACCATCCCCTATATGACACTGTGGCAGAGCAGAGAAGCTCCTTTAGCAACAGACTATTACAACCATGTTGCACTAAGGAGCTCTATAGGAGATCTTTTCTGCCTGTCACAATAGGACTGTACAACTCCTCCTCTGGCTGGCTCGATCGGGGTGATGAGAGTCAGGCTGGGGGATGTTAAATCATACTGGACTGTTCCTACTGTATATAATGTTTCAGATGTCTATTTTATTCTATTATTCTATTGTCACTTCATTTTGTTGTTGTTGTTTGGTTGTTTGTGATGTGAGCTGCTGTAATGCCTTAATTTCCCCACGGGGATCAATGAAGTACCTATCTATCTATTACATACAAACCCTGCTTTATTACCTAATCAGTTTAGTTTGCTCTTGAGTGTGATGGATTGGTTCAAACAGCCTCCCTGTTGCTCCCTGTAGGCCTCTCCGTACCCTATCATCTTGTCACTGGAGAACCACTGCACCGTGGAGCAGCAGGCCGTCATGGCCCGACACCTGCGCACCATCCTGGGCAAGAGGCTGCTCACCATGCCCCTCAGCGACCAGCCCCTGAAGGACCTGCCCTCTCCTGAGGTAAGACACCCCTCTGTCTCCTGCTCTCTTCTCCTTCTTCTCCTCCTCTGTTCTGTCATTATTTACAGTATCAACATGTTTGTCACTACTGATCACAAAATCAGACACACCCAGACACACACATAGTATTGTTGTCTCTCAGTTCTATGCAGCTACTGTAATGGATGTGTTGATGAATTGTTCTGTTCCTCGCAGGAGCTGAGGGGGAGGATCCTGGTGAAGGGGAAGAAGGACACGCCACACCTGGGCCAGCTGGGGAACAACAGCAGCTGTGCTAGCTTCTCATCCAGCTCTGAGGACGAGACAGCGGCCAGCAAGAAGGACCCTGGGAAGGTTAGCCCAAGAATGTCTAGAGATATACCAATCACATCCCCTTGACTCTTACTTAGAAGTTGTTGCAAAGCAAGTCATTATAAAACTGAAAACACTATGTGGATATCAAGGATTTTCTTCTTAATTTGTGTGTGCCTGTGTTGCCTCCCCTAGGTGGTCTGCTCTAAGCTCAGCCCGGAGCTGTCTGCTCTGGTGGTGTACTGTCGAAGTGTCCCTTTCCGTGGGTTCGAACACTCAGCCCAGAATCCGCCCAATGACATGTCCTCCTTCTCAGAGAACGACGCCCTCAAATACATCAAGGACTCAGGCATGTGGCTTAGGAAGAATCTACCCTGCCTTTACTTGTGGCAACTCAGATCCAGAGATCTAAATGTATGCTACACATAGATGCTATCTCCATCAACACAGATGTTGTAACGTGACTCATGCCTACTTGATACAGGAAATTCTAATCATGGGGAAATTCAATGTGTAATGGGTGCATTGTTTGTGCTGGTGCATGTTAGTGTTTGTCTGTCTTTTCATTTGTATATGAGTGATTATAAACAATCTCTTCTCCTCCCTTTTGCAGGAAAGCTGTTTGTCAGATACAACAGCAGGCAGCTGAGCCGGATCTACCCCTCTGGCCAGCGCCTCCAGTCCTCCAACTACGACCCTCAGGACATGTGGAACGGCGGCTGTCACATGGGTCAGCACTCTGGGCTGGAGGGGTGCCGGGACGGGGTGGGAGGGAGGTTGTACAGTGGCTAACTGTATTTAGCCAGGGAGTCATCCTGAAGATGGAAACCTATTCTATGCAGGATAATGTCTCTCCTGAGAGCATTACACATGCTAGGAATGGCCCGCCCTGTCCTCATCACTCACCATGATAACCAACCCCCCCCCACACACGCTGCTGCCTGGTGAAGTGCTTTCTGTTGGCAGGTGTTTCTGTGTGTACTTGTGTCTCACTTCACACCCCTGTCCTCTGCAGTGGCCCTCAACTTCCAGACGCCAGGAGAGCAGATGGACCTGAACCAGGGACGCTTCCTAGCCAATGGTCGCTGTGGTTACATCCTCAAGCCCAGCTTCCTGTGCAGCCCCAGCTCCAACTTCAACCCTGAGATCACGGGAGGTGGACCGGGGCACATCCCCACCCAGCTGACTATACGGGTGAGCAGCTCTCTGAGAACCAGTTTCTCTTGTGGTTCTACCTTCCGGTAATCAAGATTACCCTATACTGGAATAAACTACATTCCTCTAGTCAGAGGTGATCAATGGCAGCAGGCCAATGTAGCGGTAGTACATTGTAGGTGGTTTAAACTAAATCAAATGATCTGTAAACTAATTCGAATATTTTTGAAATATTGGGGTATTTTGTGTTCAGGTGTTGTCTGCACAGCAACTGCCTAAGATCAACACGGACAAGCCCAACTCTATCGTAGACCCACAGGTGTGGGTGGAAATTCACGGGGTGTCCATTGATAATTCCAGAGACAAAACCCAACGCATTGACAACAATGGTAACCTACCACTTACTCATCGATCTCACTTCACAAGCCAAGCCCCTTTAACACTTTGACACTACAACCTAGAACAATCTATAGGTTAACAAGCTTGAGTATACAGCATATTCATTTTTAACCCAGGACTCAGTGTCAGAATTGCTGTGATAAACCAAGGCACATCTGTCTCATACTCCACTCTGTTGGCCCGGTGCACTTCTTATAAGTAACAGCAAATGTTACTTGTCTTGTCAGCATTACCATGGCCTTGTGTCATTTCTGGCCATTTGAACAGAGGTAGACGATAGTGTTCCTGACAGCTCTCCTGCGCCCCCTGCAGGTTTTAACCCACGCTGGGACTGCACTCTGAGCTTCCAGCTGCAAGTCCCAGAGTTGGCCCTGGTGCGCTTTGTTGTGGAGGACCACGACCACACAGCCAAGAACGACTTTGTTGGCCAGTTCACCCTGCCCTTCACCAGCCTGCGCACAGGTACTAAGAAGCTGTGTTTGGTGATCTAGATGTTTGTATACTGTATACAATAGACTACGTGACCGTGTTGTCCCTCTTCTTTCTAAGGTTATCGCCATGTTCACCTGCTCAAGGCTGATGGCTCTAGTCTGTCTCCTGCTACCCTGTTCATCCACGTCAAGGTGTCCCGCAAGGGGGTCCCCATCAAAACTGTTTCTGAGCGTATGGCCTTGGCCAAGGGCAAGTCATGAACCCTCCTACTCCACCTGAACTAGAGCCCTGAGTCTCTGCCAACGTAAGAAAGAGCCCATTCTGGGTGGAGGGGGACTGCTGCTGCCTGTCTAGCCCAATGTCTATCTCCTCCACCCACACTCAATTTACAGTATTCAGGATCACAAGGCCACCTCTGACTGCAGAGAGGAAGACATCAGTCATCAGTCAAAGCTGGACGAGATCCTTGCCAGATGACGAGTGAACAGCCCTGGGCTGGAGAGGAAATCTAACCTGTTGATTTTTTTGTGAGAGTATTAATTTCTGTTTTCATAATGACATGGCTGGTGCTGGTCTGTTTTAGATCAGAGTGCTCAAGATTGTGAAACAGATATAGACATTGTTGGATAGTATCTGTTCTGTTTTTTTAACATTTTAAAACTTTTAAGACATTATACCAGATCTGTGTCGTGTGCCCAGGAGTGCCTAGATCAGACAATGAATAGGCGTCACGACACATTTTTAAGTTTTTATTGTTTAATGTTTTATGTTTAATGTTTTTTTTACAATGATATTGTGTTTTTACTCATAGAGGTTTTTTAACAGTGTATAAGGGTCTGATTACCCTGGTAATGGAAAATAGTGTTATAACTAGATGGCATAAGTTAATGAAGTCCAGTTGTTGTGATAGTGGTCTCACTTTCAAAGAAAATAGACAGAATAAATTAAGACCTTAAGAATTAATACACATCAGCACTAACAATGTTTTTGTAATGTGTTTGTTTCAATTGCCTGTGAAAGTGCAGATCGTATTTACCATAAATGTAAAAAGTGATAGTCTAATGTAGTTACATAATTTTCTCTGTTAGTTTGAATGCTTTGCATGATGACTCTGCTTTGCATTAACTTACTATGAAAGCTCTCTAAGCAGTCAAATTTACTTGTCTTAAGTTATGTAGAAATGGCCTCAAAGTTGCACAGAGGTCATATAAACTAGGGCCCCAATTCAATCCATTGCAGAAAACAAAAAAAGTAATTTCTTTGGCAGCAAAAGAGCCTGATCAATTTGATATGCAGAACCATTGTTTTAGTTTCATTCTGTAGGCATTATTTTTTTAGGGACATTAATCCACACATGCATCATTGCCCCATAAAAAGTATAATGTGTAATTGTATGTAATCTGCAATTTGATTGAATTCGGGCATAAGACTAATACAAATGATCATGCTACAACATTTTCAATATCATCAAATTGCATGATCACTTGGCTAAGTCAAGTTTTAGCTTCCCTTTTCATCTGTTGTCTTTTAATAATACATGGTTGCACTTAAGTAGGATTTTCTTCTTCGCTCTGTTAGTTTACATTTCAGCTCTTATCAAAGTCATGTCAATTTGAATTTGAATGAAAACAGTATTAACACATTTGAACAGAAAATGTTCAAATGTGCTTCATTGCAGTTGGAAGAGGCTTGGTGGGCATTGGGGTCATGGGTCATGGGTCAGTGTCAAATCCAGCCCCCAGTTATGACTCCTTTTCCAGTCCATTAAAAGCACTTCTATCGAAACCCCAGAAAAGCATGCTTATGTTTTTATAAAAACAATGTAATTCCATTCGGTGTATGCTTCGTTTTCCTTGTGCAGTGTCTGTTTTTTTTAAGAAATAGTTGCTCATTGTGTGTGTGTGTGTGTGTGTGTGTGTGTGTGTGTGTGTGTGTGTGTGTGTGTGTCTGTGTCTGTGTCTGTGTCTGTGTCTGTGTCTGTGTCTGTGTGTGTGTGTGTGTGTGTGTGTGTGTGTGTGTGTGTGTGTGTGTGTGTGTGTGTGTACACCCTACTGTCACACACAGAGAAACCATTTGAAAACCCTCTGCCTTCCATTTGAGTTTTGATTGTCTAAACAACTGGTGCTTTTTGGCATTGGAGTCATTGATGACCATTGGCTCATCCTGGGAGGTCATTGTATATCAATGCAGTTCCTTAGAGGAATTAACGCCCTGCTCAGGTGCACTTCATTTTAGGTTTTGCAATTTAAAAAAGTATTTCTGTTACATTTGGGAGATAAAGGGATGTTACACCTTTTAACATGTTTCCTGGTTTGGCCCTGACCTTGGCTGTAGTTGATTAGCCCAGACAGTTTTTTTGTTACATATTACCCTTAGATACTGACAAGTCATATTTTGGGCCCCATAGGCCCCCATTCATCCTGAAAATGTGTCCAACTAATATTATGACAGAATAAGTCACTGTAGTATGCTGTAATCCATTTAAGCATTAAGTTACCATGACAACCAAATGCAAAAATGTATTACAGCGTAACAAAGCCAATTTTCAGAAAAATAATGCAATGTCTTCATAATATAAGTTAGATTTGAGTGTCTGCCAGAATGAATTAAGCCCAAAATATTACTACTCAGTATCTAAGAAAGAAAATATGTAGCTAAAAACTGCTGGGGCTAATCAACTACACCCAAAGTCAGGGTCAAACCAGGAAAACAAGAAGTGGAACATAGATTAAAATAGGTGTATTAAACACTTTACTTCATGACAGCTGAGAAGATGTGTTGGTCCCAACCACAGGTCCCAACACAGACGTGTACTGTGTGCTTCTGACCATAATCACAAAGTAAGGATTACAATAAGACTTGTTGGATAATTAAAGTAATGAGACATCACAAATAAGATGCTTCTGTCACATCTTCAGTTTCATCACACACCCATATCAAAGAGGGAAAGGTGGAGCCTACCAATAAATATAAGGCCAGAGAACTTCTCTCTGATAAGGCCCATTGTGCCACAGGAACTACACAGACCGGGGAACACCACGGCACTCCACCAATCGTATTGGTGGATGTTTTGAGGCGTTGCGGGCACGTGGTAATCTCTCACTTCCTGGGTAAAGATGGCGGATGAGAATGAGACAGCACTGAAGCCGGAGCCGGAGAAAGAAGAGGAGGTAGAAGAAGACCATGGACATTGCAGCGATTGTGAAAATGAAGAGCACCACTTTGATGACGGGTGAGGGTGCTTATTCATTTTTAGTACAGTACAAAATGTGTCATGCTCCTGCCCTGTGCTCGTTTGCAAGATAGTGCGAGCTTATTTCGGCTTGAGAAACTCAATTCCACTAGTCCCTCCCACTTGCGTTTACTCCATTGGTGAGAAGGCTTTACTGATCGCCTGTTTATCCCTCTGATTGGATCCAAATCGATTCTGTTCCTGGTGTGGGCAGGCCTTCATGCTTCGTTCCTCCTTCGCTTTGATCGCGAGGCGTTATGGAATTTAATTGAAAGCATTTATAAAATGAAACCATGCTGTAGATTAGTAGCTACCAACTACCTATGTTCATGATTTTGCAGCATGAAACTATTAGGTTGACATGTAGCTTATGTTACACTATCACAGATTTGGTTTACAACTCAAATGTCGAGAGTTTTTGTGATCCAGCTAGCTACACGCTTCCGACCCTAGTTTTTAACATGAAATGTAGGTAGCTAGCTAGCATGATAGAACGGCGTTGTCAGCGAGCTAAATAGCAAGCTAATAATACAACATAAAAATCCCATCAACACATGATTAAATGTTATGTTTAAATATCAATATTAGTCTCTAGTCTGCTCCTGGCAGCACAGCAACATCAGCTTGTAAACTGTCATGTTAACTAGCTAGCTTGCATTCGAAGAGCTAGCTGTCAGTGTCAGCTGCCTGACGTCCGACGTAGACGGTGCGGCTGTTTTGCAATGTATTCAATGGGTTTGCCATCTCTTTCTAGCTAACGTTGGCTTTCGCTTAAGTTTGACCAAATGGCTGTAGCTGTTACACTTATTGTTAGTGAATAGCTAGCTAAATTTGTGTTGCTCACTCTGGCTAGCATTATTAGCACGACTCAAGTTCTCATTGAGATTGCCTTGTGCGGGCTTGACTGATACTAGTCTTGGCTTGCCAGCAATGGCAGCATCTTCATTAAGGCGTAGTCTAGCTTGCTCGCGGTGTTCTACTTTCGCTTGGTCAAGGTCATGTACTCTGACATGATTCGTCATCTTACCAAGGAAATTTACCAATTGCTCAAGAGCCTATTATGTATTTAGCCAGATGAGGATTCATTCTCACCCATATGCATTAATGCATGAATGATACTCAGCCCGCAATGACGCAATTCACTACATAAAACCTGTTGCTGTGTTTCAGATTACTTGCCCTGTATTGTGCAAACGGTCATATTAATGCATCTGTATCACAGTTAGCTCAACACTATGGATGTTTATATAATTTGTTGCAAGCTAGCGATGTGTTGCCTTGTCTGATCATAGTGACACACACACACACACACACACTGGTAAGCAGTTGCATGAGCCTGGAAAGCCCAGTAGTAAAAAGAATGGTTCTGGATGATAGTTGGGCTCAGCTGCTGAAATGGAAGCCTGTCGAACAAGCCATTGAAGGCTTTGTCGTCTATTGTTCCTGTTAGTCACCCCTTAACCTCCCTAATACACACACACACACACACATACATACACACAAATACACATGAACACACACACTCTTCCCCCCCTTGGGTCATGTGATTCACCATCTGTCCTGGTGTTACAAATACAGGCCAGTCCCCGGCCTCACTCCCCTCATGGACACTAATGGGATTATACTGTGTTCCTCTGTAAGTATGTTGTCTCCCTCAGCCCAGGAGATGGGCCTCCAGGGTGGGGGTAGGGGGCTCATCTCATTCCTGGAGGTCAGGACACGGAGGAATGGCTTCAACAGGCCAGGGGATAGGGATAAAGGACTATTACTACTACTACTAATGCTCTGTACTTGAGTGATTCATACCCAGTTAAACAGTGATTGGTACCCATGTCCCACACTCTCCTCCCTGGCCTCAGTTCTGTTTACTTTACTGATGTATATATCATCTCATCTGGCTTTAAGGGATGAATACGCTTATTTCACCCTCTTTCCTACTATGCTTGGTGTGCCAGGTAGATACTCAAGTGGCATTAGTCTGGGCTTTTGGTACTCGCATTAACAGTGTCTTGTTTTTCCACCCTATTGCAGTGACAAGGGTCTGGGGGATGAAAGCGGTGCCAAGAAGAAGAAAAAGAGACAGCGGAAGAAGAAGGATAAGTCCGCAAGCCAAGAGGCAGCACAGGATCCACTTGCCAAGGTATGTGTAAGAGAGAGAGGAAAAAACTAGCTTTGTGTTTTTGTACCTCTGTTTGTTCCTTTGCAAGAGGGTTGCTAGAAAGGCCGTCATTGACTGACTAATTGTTGTTACTTTTGAAAACAACTTTAGAAAGAGAGAATGGACATTTAGTGTGTTTTTGAATGTGTGTTCAGACATTGTTTACATTTAGCAATTTATTCTCTTCACCCTATGTACCCTCCCTCTCTCTTTCTCTCTGTCTCTTCTCTTTCTCTTTCTCTCTCTCTCTCTCTCTATCTCTCTCTTTCTCTTTCTGCACAGGTGAACTCACTGCCAGCTGATAAGCTGCAGGAGATCCAAAAGGCCATTGAACTATTCTCTGTAGGCCAGGGCCCTGCCAAAACCATGGAGGAGGCAAGCCGGCGCAGCTACCAGTTCTGGGACACGCAGCCTGTTCCCAAGCTAGGTATGACAGTTGGCACATGTACCGGGGTGAGTCCCCAACTTGTGGAGGAGAGGGTAGAGAGGCCTGAGGAATTTTCGGTATTTCCATTGGCCTTCTTCTTCGTTTGGCGTGAACTCACTCGTATACTAATTATCCTCTGCTTTTATATATCACTCATTCATATGCTAATGTACTTGCTTATGATTTGTTTTTCCCCCAGGGGAGATGGTGACATCGCACGGTTCCATTGAGCCTGACAAAGACCACATCCGTGAGGAGCCCTACAGCCTTCCTACAGGCTTCAGCTGGGACGCCCTCGACCTGGGGAACCCTGCTGTGGTGAGGAGGAACCCCTACATGCCCAACCACCCCAACTCCCACCCCCCACTACAAACTGAATATCCCATATCAACATATTGATTGAATGCAAACTACTTGGTTATTCCAGCAAAGATGACTTAACCATACCAAATTACACATGAAACCATACAGTGACGTCTCCCCTGACTCACTGTCCCACTCTTCCTCATCCTAGCTTAAGGAGCTTTACACCCTTCTCAATGAGAATTATGTGGAGGATGATGACAACATGTTCCGCTTTGACTACTCCCCTGAGTTCCTGCTCTGGTAATTCTTTAACTTCATTTTCCCTTCATTTAGCAAGGTTGCTGCACTTGGACAGCAATGTCTTATCTAATGGATGTTTAGATATGTTTCTTTTCCCTGTAAACTTGCCTTTATCTGTAACATGTCTCTCCCTCAGGGCCCTGCGCCCCCCTGGCTGGCTGCCTCAGTGGCACTGTGGGGTGAGGGTGGACTCCAACCAGAAGTTGGTGGGCTTCATCAGTGCCATCCCTGCCAACATTCGCATCTATGACGTGTAAGGGAATTCAAAACAAGCTCTCACCTTGACACATCTGTGTCGTGTGTAGTATACGAATGAATAAACAATACATGTAAATATAAATGTTCCTTTGCTCATTCATGATTTTTATTAAGATAACATTTTTCTGCAACAGAGTGTCAATTAAGAGGAAGCCTCACTGACTCAAGTCTATTCTTATCATTTAGGGATAAGAAAATGGTGGAGATCAATTTCCTGTGCGTCCACAAGAAGCTGCGCTCCAAGCGGGTAGCACCAGTGCTGATCAGAGAGATCACCAGACGGGTCAATCTGCAGGGCATCTTCCAGGCTGTCTACACTGCTGGCGTGGTACTGCCCAAACCTGTCGGCACCTGCAGGTGTGGGTCCGAGACACACGCATGCACACGCGCGCACACACACACACAATATAATTTATGAGTGAACTCAAATTATTTGTCATTTTTATAGATACTGGCATCGCTCTCTGAACCCACGTAAACTGATCGAGGTGAAGTTCTCTCACCTGAGCCGAAACATGACTATGCAACGCACCATGAAGTTGTACCGTCTGTCCGAGGTCAGTGAGCATGGTGCCCTCTAGAGGCTGTCCTCTGTACCCCGCCAAACTACTCAGCCATCTGTCATTTATTTATCTTGAACGTTGATATGACATTAAATATCCCCTCCTCTCTGCAAAAAGGCATTGCCTTCAGCTTCTCTCTGTTCATTCCTGCTGCCTCCCCTCTCTCTTTCTATAGGCCCCAAAGACATCCGGCTTGCGGCCGATGACCAGGAAGGATGTGCCGGCGGTTCATCGTCTGCTCCTGGAGTATCTGAGCCAGTTCCACCTGGCACCTGTCATGAGCCGAGAGGAGGTGGAGCACTGGCTGCTGCCCCAGGAGAACATCATCGACACCTACCTGGTTGAGGTGAACAACAATAATACACATTCCATAGACACCTACTCAAATACTGTGGAAGCTTTTACAACACCCATAGACCTAGAAACGTGCACCATTTCTTTGATTAAAAGGGGTGACTGATTTTGGGGGGGTGGGTGTCGTGTGCCATTTTTTCCGTGACAGAATTCTAGCGGCAAGGTCACTGATTTCCTGAGCTTTTACACGCTCCCCTCCACCATTATGAACCATCCAGTGCACCGCAGCCTGAAGGCGGCTTACTCCTTCTATAATGTGCACACCACCACCACCCTGCTTGACCTGATGTCCGATGCCCTCGTCCTGGCCAAGTCGGTGAGTCCTCTTCTGTTGGTAGTTACAGGCTCAAAAAAGTATTCAAAAAGACATCCCTCTCCTTTGCCTAACATAAGTCCCCTCCCCCTCTCTCAATCTTAATGTCTTCCATTCTCAATATCCAGAAAGGGTTTGATGTCTTCAATGCACTGGACCTGATGGAGAATAAGACTTTCCTGGAGAAGCTCAAGTTTGGCATTGGAGATGGGAATCTACAGTATTATCTGTACAATTGGAAGTGTCCCAGCATGGGGTCAGAGAAGGTGTGTCATGATTCTCATAGTAGTTCAGCTAGATTTGAGGTTTGAAGGCTGTCTATTCTTTCTAGTCTTATAGGAGCAATTTTATGATATTGTGACTAAACTGTACCAATAATTAGTTTCATTTAGCCTATGGAGATAAATATCACAGAGTAGATATTTTAGTATTAAAATGTTAGCGTGTTCACAACAAATACTGTAAATTCAGTTTAATTCTGGCACAAAAAGAGACAGTGTGGGGAAACTGAGTTTAATATTTTGTTCTCTCTGTTAGATGTAAAACAATTACATACAAATGTATATTTCTTAAGCGAGAATTTAGCAGACTAAATGCCAATGGGTTTTGAATTTTATTTTATCAACTTATGATCAAATAATCAATGATTTCACGTCTTTGGTCTTCAGGTTGGCTTGGTATTGCAGTGAGACCCCCTTTTCCCTCACTGAGCGTCACCGCTAAGCCAGGAGACCACACCAACGCACTGACCACCTGACAGATGGACCGATGGACTTCCTGCTTCAGGAAAGAGAACCCACCGCCCATTTTTACTTTTTGACCTTTGAACTTTGACCTGCACTACCGCTGCCAGGCAGGGAGTCGGGGGAGTTGGTCCTTCTCCACACTCTCTCTCTCCCTTCCATCACATGGACCTTAAGCCATTGTAGTTACCATCTCAGACTGAATAACAACTGAAGTCTGTCACGATTGTACCAGACACACACAAACACAGACCGCACTTCACACCATATACCAAACACACACATACGCATACCTACACAACATACATGTTGATACGACAAACATAATGCTAACACAAACACACTAGAGTCTAACATTTTCTTTTCCGTCTCCAAATGTGGAAAGTGCTTTGCAAAAAAAAATCTGTCATCATCCTCATACATTTTAGAGAAAAGATAATCAAAACAATAAAAAAAAAACTAAACAAAAAAGAAAAATTATTTAAAAAAAATAATAATAAGGTAATAAATATCCAAAGTGGACACAAGACAAGGGCTTCTGTGAATATTTGTTTTCATCTCTCACTGTAGAGATTTGAATTTGCAAATTTGCTATCTTCATTTTCTTTGTGATAAGCATTTTTAAGTTTACTCAACACTCAACTGAGTAGCTGACTGTGGGGGTAAATGAGAGAGTTGGCCTTCATTTTTTAAAATGCGATCCCCCCCCCCCCCCCCCCCCCCAATATCTATCTGTACTAAATGTCATGACCTACTCTTGCTTGCTACACTTACAGAGAAGCCCTGTTCAGAAGAAAATAAAATGAAGACAGAAAATGGACCAGCTCAGTTGTCAAAAAGAAGTGAACAACATTAGTTTGGACTTTTTTTAATTTTATTTTTTTGAATAGCCCAGATAAACAGATATCTGGGGAATCAAAACTGAGAATGGAGAATCAGAACTGTCAGGGATTTTGGGGCAGGGGGGGTGGGGGGGTTTGGTTAACACCCCAATAAGTGTTGGATGAGAATGCAAACTGATGTGAAAAACGGGTCTCATGGTTTTATGGTGCAGGAAAAAATGTGAAGATGCAGGTGATTTTTGGTGCAAAATAAAATATAGAAGTTGCTGTGAGGTTTTGGCATGGTTTCTGTCAAGGTGGTTTCTATTCTATATTCGTTGTTTTGCTCAATGAGAAGTGATTTGCAACCAGCTGCGCCATACAAAGAGCACCAGTTTCCAGCTTTATTGGTGTATTTGAACAGAAGTTTTGTATCCCTGACTATTCACATGAATTTGTTCCAGGCAGCTAAGATGAGACTTTCACTACAATTGTTCTTATAAATAGAAAGACAGAAGCCGGTACAGTAGGTTATTATACCCTGCTCTCTGAGTGGTTGAAATTGAAATCAAACAAATGCGAAAAACCTGTAAGATAAATTTTGTCCATATACAGGGAACGCATTCATCGGCTATACAATCTGACATCTTTGTTCTTGAGTGTTGTTTCAAAATACATGTAAATTAAATGTTACTGTTCCAAACATTCGTTCGAAGACATTTGTCCCTGACGCTTGCTCAATGACGTTTTATTTAAGGGACGCTGGTAAACATGCGATGCGAACTGCATGCAAGGCTTCAATAATACGCATATTAGATCATTTATTATACCTTGTATGTGTAGATAAATGTCCCTTTCCAGAGGAAACTAGAGCTATGTCCTTGATCATGTTGAAATTAACTTGTATTGATAGCACTTTGAAGTAATGTGTGGTATTTTTCAGCCTGATACATTATAGCTAGCTAGTTTGCTTGCTAATAGCTTAGCCAGCTAACGTAACGTCACCATTGCTGCTGGCAGCTGTAGGTTTCAGGTTTACTATTGCTGCAGAGCTTTTAGTAAACTGTGTCGATGATGCTTAGCTATTTTTTATATACATATGATCATGCTTGTCTAGTAAATTGACAATACATTCTTCTGCAGAACATTTGTTCCAAAGTGAGATTGAGAGCTAGCTACACTATTGTTGCCAAAACAATACAGATTTGCCATCTTGATTTTACCCCCAACTGGTCTTCCTCTGTCCTATGTACTACACAGCTGTGAGCCAACAAAATAGCTGGGTTTGGTCTCAAAAGTTACTGCCACAGAGACAGCCTGGACACCAACAGGTGTAAGGCACAGATCTGTGTACTGTAGGATGGACATCCAGTTGTCCATCAGCTTCCTGAGGGCAAGGCTGGGTGGGGCCATTGAGGATGCAGTGCGCACAGCAGTAGAGACTGTACTATGTGAGACCGTGCGACTGTTGTCAGGACCTCAGGGGGACCAGCAGGGCCTTGTCACAGGGAAGGATCAAGGCACCCTGGGACTGAAACAGCGGTTGGAGTTTTCCAGCGGTGTCGACTGGAAGTTGCAGACAGGGTCCTCAGTGGCTGCCTGTAACACTGGGTCACAGGGGGGTGGGTGTAGCACTAAAAGTGTAGTGGGTCAGACCGCTTGCTCTACCTCTCAAGCATCACAGAGTCGCAACATGGTGCCCCATTCCTTGGAAGTTATGGAAGACTGTACAGGACTTCCAGATCCGTTTGACCTGGTGTCGGCAGGGCCAGTGATGGTTGACTATGAGGAGGGACAAGGCATGGAGATCCCAGAGGAGTGGGAGTTGATGAACAGGGTCTACAAGACAGAGCATAATGAAGGCATGGCCCTCATCGATGAGGGAGGCACCACTCAATGTAAGTCTGCCTCAGTGTAGGGTGTGTGTGTGTACTGAATATGATGTATTGCAGTTCTACAGAGAGAAAGAAAGCCTGAGTGACTTGCATTATCAGCATTGATATTACCACATAAGTAAGAAAATGTACTTTCTGTTGGCACACAAAAACACACACCATCCACCCTTTTACTCTCCTCTTCCCCATTCTCTGTTTTGAAGATAATCACAAGCTGCACGGTGGAGAGCTGAGGATCATTACTGTACCTGTGGAGGGAGAGATGTCCGTAAAAGCCCAGGACACGTTGCCCCTCTGTTTCAGCCCAGCCAATATCAAGACAGAGCTACCTGAAAGAGAGAGCCCCTTCTTGGCTGAGGAGGCCCATGTATTGCCCCCTGCTGGCGATGTGGCTGCTCAGGTTCATGATACCATTTAACTATATTATGGTTAAAATGTTCAGTTGTTTTGAAGTAAATGTGATGGTTAGGCCCTGCCCTAGCCTCATTTAAACCTATCCTTCTTTATCCTCAGTGTCAGTCTCAGAGTGAGGTGGAGTTTGGGTCGGTGCAGGTGGAGGCTGGTCCACAGGACTTCTTGGGTCGCCTGTGCCTGTGGTTGGAGCAGCTGTGTCCGGAGGTGGTCCGGGAGTATGAGAGAGAGGGATGTCTGAGTGAACTTTCACGCAGGAAGCTCATCAAGTTCTCTGTGTCCTTCATCGTGGAGGAGTTTGGATTGTGAGGAGCTGATTGTATGTGTGTTTGGGATGGGACTGATAGGAGAGTCCTGCTCTATCCAGGCCTGTGGTTTTCTGAGGGTTTCTTACACCCTGTCCTCTGCCCCTCTCTGTAGCTATCCTACCTCTGCTCAGAAGACTATGCTAGCAGAGAACATTGTGGAGCTCTTCCCTGGACTCCGTCTCTGTGCACCATCCGCTGGCATTAATGGCATTGTGAGTTGGCACCACCTTCACACCCTTTGCTTTCTAAAACAAGTGTTTTTTGGCTTGCTGAGCTCAGTTGACTTTCTGATTATTATTATTTATTTTTTTAAAGGTTCTGAGCGTTCTGATGGTACTGTGACACTGAATAGTTGATGACATTCTCTTTCTTTTCCTCTATCTTTCACCTGCATAGGAACATTTGTACGACCCTTTGTCACGTACAGGCTATATTGAGACACGTCTACGCAACTCTCGGCGCAACCTTGAGGCTCACAAGAAGAAGTATGTGCTGAAGAAGCGTCGGCCAGAGCTGAGCCTTGCAGACCCCTCTGGACCTAGGTATAGTCCTGTTCCCTCAGAGACCCAGTCCAGTGAACAGACACAGAGGTGGGTGGAGCTGATGAAGAGGACCAGGCCTCTGACCAAGAACCTGCCAGCCATCCACAGTGCCATGGACCAAACATTCTATGCCCGCAGACGATGGATTAGTAATACACGGCCTAGTATTAGGACTGTGTTGGCTGAGTACCCACGCTTCCTTGACGTCCCCTCCACGGTGAGTCCAGTCCTCATGGAGAAAAGATGCTCACTGAAATTACATAGACGATTACATAGACGATTGTAAATGTATTGCTATCTGTGTTGTTCAGATTGACCTGGAGTTTGAGAGGATGTTTCCAGGTAAGGGACACTCCCTTCTAGCCCAGTGGTCGTCATTTGTGTTACCGAGGATACATCAGATTGCTGAGCGTGAGAAACACCCTGAGATCTCTTCACTGCTTCAGCAGGCTGGGTCTCAGCAAGGAGGTATGAGAAGTAGATCCACATGCAGTATATACTTGACGTTCAAGTATCACAAAATCACAGAGTTGAAAATTAAAATTTCCTTTAGAAAGAGTGATAAGCGACTAAACCGCTTTGGTTTTCTCTGCAGATAACTACACCCTTACCATGTTGAAGGTCCTGATCTATGTACTACCCCCAACAAACACCAGCAGAGCCCCCTTACCGTCCACAAGCAGTGTCAGACAGGCGATTCGGTATCTGGTGGACATTGTACCGGTGAGCAACTTATTATAACCTGGGTTTTACACTTTGTGTTCAGACACATAAAAACACACATAAAGTTAGAGACCTTTCCTCATTGCCATATACTGTGCCCTGTGTAAGTAATGGGACAATGAAGAATTTTTTCATCTTTTGGCTTTACACTCCAAAAGTTTGGATTTCAAATCAAACAATTACTGCGACCCATTGACCCCACACATTGCCCCAGTTGCTCTGCCAGACCTGTACTGCAGCCTCCATCAGTTGTTGTTTGTTTTGAGGTGATGTGAAAAATGATGTGACGGAACACACTTGACTTACCAGAAACACCCGTCAAGCCGATTGTCCCCTTACTTTTGAGCACCCTGAAATAGTAGGATTATGCATACAAAATACCATCAAATAAAAGCTGAGAATTTCTACTTTAAGCTCACTGTAGTTGTTTGATTTCAAATAAACAAAACAAACAATGTTTTATTAGCCATGCAATGGATTCAAATCAATCGTTGGAATGTGATCATTTTTGCACACACCAAGCTTTTAGAGTGTAGAGCCAAAAGAGGAAAACATGCTTCACTGTCCCATTACTTACGCAGGGCACTTTAGATTTATCACTCATGAGCTATGGCCAACTTGCTGGAAATATAATTGTTTTCACTAGCAATGATTCATACTCAGCCAGACTCCTTGTGTCATCTTCATTCAATGTTTAACTTTCCTCCTTTCCTCTCCCACATTTCCAATCTCTACTACAGATGGACACCAAGGTGTCCTCCTTATTCTGTGAGCCTGGTTCTTTGGAGCGCCCAGAGTCTGGCTACCAGGCTAAACCCTACATTGTGAGCATGGGGCCTCTGGAGGCTCCTGGCCGGCAGCTTTGCATAGTTGCCCCTGTTGATAGGATGGCAATACCCCTGCCTCAAGAGGGCCTGAGTAATGCACTTGACAAGCTCTTCAAGCTCCTGCGGGTGTTTGATCTGGGTTACCCAGAGCAGCTTGCCTCCTTTTACGGCTTCCTGGAGCACTTGTATGGTTTGGATATGACCCCACACGCTGCCCAAGACTCGCCCTGCAGCAGGAGATCCAAAGTTCTTGAACTGGTGTCACGACTCCACATGCCTTCCTGACAAATGGAAATGGGACACATATGACTTGACTTCCCCCGACTTCAGTTTTTTTTAATTGTGTCTTATCATGTCATGTCGCCTTCTCAGTGTCGTGTGATGTGAACAGGTGGAACTCAAGACTGAAGGTTGTTTTACTATATTTATTAGTAGTTCCTCCATAGTGTATTGGATTGTTTTACCCAAAATGTTTAAAACATATATGTTGTAAAGAAGAGTATAATGAATTATGGAATTGGCAGTGAAGTGATGCCTCCTCTTTTGTATATTGAGATATTTCTGATCCTGTAATAATAATATTGATGCATTTTTTGTAAGAGTCATACATATGATTTTTTTAATGAATAAATGTAATGGTTCAGAAATGTGATGTTTTTTGTCTTGTGAAAAATTTGTCCTGTGAACACATTGCCCCACCTCCACACAACACACCTCTCAGTATTCCCGGCGTCATTTGGAAGAAAACGGCAGTCGTGAGAAAGAACAAATACTGTAATTGGTCGAATTAGCTGTCTGTCAAATAGGGGAGGAGTTACACGCCATTGAAATTGGGCTGACCTTCCAGAGTTGCGGAACTCTCGAGGAAGTGAGAGTCCAGAAGTTGTCACCATGTGGATCGCTATAGCTGTCATTTGTGCTGCATTAATTGCATTTCTATACAAATATGTATTTGGTACATCTGGACCAAATCCTTTTGATATAGATACTCGTGTGCCGTTGAAACCACTGGTCACAGACAAGAAGGAGAAAAATAAAGTTCTGAAACAAGGTGAGTAGTATCCAGGAAGTTACATGATATATTCTTGACCCGGGCTATGTCATATTGTCTTGCCAATCATATTTGTTTTGTGTTTCTGAACATATTTGTTGCAGAACTGTCATCCTGGTAAACTAGTTTTTTTGTAAGGTTCGGTCGGCCTATTCATTCGGGGTGTTCCAATACTCGATGTGTATTATCGAATATTAACTGGTGATCCTGATTCGACACGATTGCACACAGCTGGATGTGTAACACCGCGGACATAGAAATACCCAATAAAGAAATGCACCTGAACTGTAACATAATTTGTGTGTACGACTCATATTTCGCACTTCCAACGCATAGTGCCATTGTTAAGAGTGAAGTAATTGATTCTGCTGCCAGTGGTTGCCACCTGTCAGTGACTGCACAGTGACAATCGAATCAGGGTCACCAGTTATTATGGTCACATCGAGTATTGTAACACCGTTGTGTTTCTAGCAAGTAAACAAAGTATTTTGTATTGTTCTTCTAGGTTTCTTGGCTAACAAAGTACCTGAAAACCTGGATGCCATCGTCATTGGCAGTGGAATTGGTGGCCTCGGAGTGGCAGTGCTGCTGGCCAAGACTGGGAAGCGAGTCCTGGTCTTGGAGCAACATGACAGGGCTGGTGGCTGTTGCCACACTTTCACTGAGAAAGGCTTTGAGTTTGATGTTGGTGAGAAGACTTATGGCATCTCCATAGTACTCAGGGACATGGGATTAATGATGGCGAAGATGTCAAAGCTACATGCCAGATAGTGTTTATATCCTATATACTTTTCATGAATAGAGAGTCATAGATTGGTCGATATAAAGATACATGTTTCCTCTGGCCCAATGCTGTCTTCCTCACACAGGTATCCACTACATTGGTGACCTGTTGGAGCACAAGCCTTTCCGCTGCATGCTCGACCAGCTGACCAATGGACAGCTACAGTGGGAACCTCTGAGCAACCCCTTCGACCAAGTGGTTCTGGGCCGTGGTGACAAAAAACGCACCTATCCAATCTATAGCGGCAGGGGCCGCTTCCCCCAGGAGCTGAAGAAGTACTTCCCTGGCGAGGAGAAGGCCATCGATGAGTACATGAGGCTGGTCAAGGTATGATGCTTTATATGTGACCAGTATAGACACATGCAGTACAGCTGATCAGTTGAGGGGCGGACTAAGTGGATTCTTCGGTGGAGATAACAAAAACAGGATCAGGTCATTGTAATGCATAAATGGAATGAGTGTCTTCATTCCATTCCATGCATTACCATGAGCCCGTCCTCTGATTTCTACCTCTACCAGCCTCCCTTGGTTTCTTCAGTGTACCAGTCATGGTAGTAGTTGGTTTTCATGGTTGAGGGTTAAAGAAGACCATGTCCCTTTGTGAGGTGAATAGTCTGTTTCTGTTGGTATTGGTGATTTATGCTGACATTGCCTCATGTCTGCTGTTATCTGAGCCCAGAGCCTTTACTCTACTGTCTTCAGTGAACTGTTGGACTGCACTTGGCAATGAAGCCACAGTCTGCAGTCTGTTTCTGTTGTCACTACCATCTATTTGGAAGGCAAAGGTTGTAGTCAAAGGTCATAGAGGATAGATGGTCACTGTGGATTTATTAGCATTGTTGGTGCTGCCCAGACAGAATTGCATCAGTACACCATGTGTGTTGCATCTGTATGTCTCACGTCATGGTAATGCAGCTGGCAGAGCCAATGTTGGTTGAAGGATATTGGTTGCTGATATGTTTGCTAGTAAAGTCCAACAATGTGATTTGGTAAAGTTGACAGTTTATCTAAAACCGTTGAGATAAAAAGTACTATCACCATGGTTACCAACATTAGACTTGTTTTTAATTTCAGAAGGTGAAGTAATGTACTCTTCCAGAGCGGTTTGATGTGCTTTTATGAACACACATTGAACTGGATTGATGTGTCCAGTGTCCTTTGTACTTTTATTCATGAAAATAGTCTGACATATACGTCTTCCAAACTAACCCCTAACCAGCTTCTCTTTTTTGTCAACCTGTTTGTCTCTGTCAGTCTTTTACCCCTGGAATCTGTCTGTGTTGTATTATTGTGATTTACAGAAAGCTGGGCGCAGTGTTTGGTTCATGGTCTTGCTGAAGCTCTTTCCTGTACCGTTGGCCAAGTTCCTGGTGTACACAGGCCTGGCCAATCGTCTTTCTTTCTTCTTCCAAATGTCATCGCGTACCGTGACCGAGGTGGTCAATGAGCTGACAGAGAATAAGGACCTCAGGGCTGTGTTGAGTTATATATTCGGCACTTATGGTAGGCTGCAGTCCCTACTGCTGGAATACATCTGAAATGATATACTCTCATTTACTTAGGCCAAATTTGATTTGTAGTACTTAAGATACTAAAGGAGGTTTTGTTCTGCAGGTAACATACCCAAGGATGCTAGCTTCTCCATGCACAGTCTGCTGGTGTGCCACTACCTGCATGGTGCCTGGTATCCAATAGGAGGAGCCAGTGAGATTGCCTACCACATGATCCCCATCATTGAGAAAGTTGGGGGTGCAGTTCTCGTCCGCGCCCCAGTGAACCGTATCCTATTCAACGATGCAAAGGAGGCTTATGGTGAATTTGGGTCTCAGTTAAGATTGTTGGATTATACAGATGATCAAGGACACAGACACACACGCACACAGACACACACACAATGTTTATTAGATTAGATTAGATTAGATTCAACTTTATTGTCATTGTGCAGTGTACAAGTACAGAGACAACGAAATGCAGTCTGCTTTATAGAAGAGTTGGTTCACTTCGTCTGGTTTGTATGGTTTCAGGTGTGAGCATAATGAAGGGCCAGGAGGAAGTCCATGTCTGTGCTCCTATAGTCATCTCTAACGCTGGTATTTTCAACACCTACCAGAAGCTGCTGCCCAATAAACTCCAGGCCATGCCAGGTGAGTAAGGATATGGGTCCAATTGATGTTTAGTATCAGGGGGAAAGTAAGGATGTAACTGTGAGGAATATATTTATTATGGTCTGTGTGCACTTCAAGGGTGTGTGTGTGTTGGACGGAGTTCACACTTTCATTGATGGCCCATCTCAATAGTTTTGTTTTCCATATGGTCTTAGCACCTAGTCTGAATTATATTTGTCTATGATCTTGTGATGCCTTGCAGCAATCCAGAAACAGCTTGACATGATGAAGAATGGGGAGGGCGGTCTCAGCATCTTCCTGGGCCTGGAAGGAACCAAGGAGGACCTGGGCCTCGCAGCAGACAACTACTGGATCTTCACTGAGAACAACTTGGATGAACTGTATGCACTTGGTTTTAAAACTGTAAATATTTGTTGTGCCCCCCTCAGTGGCCAATATCTGCCGTCTAATTTGGTCTTCACACTGTGTGTGTGTGGTAGACTTTGAGAGAGAGAGACAGGTGATGTTATATAACCTGTGAGAAAGTGTGTCCAAGTGCGTCACATATTCCATAGTTTACTCCCTTTATGTGTATATACTGTATACTTAAGAGTTTGTTTGGCAATGGAGAAATGAAAGAGAGAGATGAATTCCCTCAGACATTGGGGGGTGACATTTTAACAGCACAAAAAACAATCGCCAAAGAGACCATATCACATCAGTTTCTCAACGCTCTTATTTCAAAACAAGTTTGGAATGCAGAAGATATCTGCACCTATGCATGTTTGTTTTTGAACCGTTTGTTTTTTCATTAGTTCCTATGTAATTATGCACAGTGCTTATTTTTCTGACCAATTTCTGAGGAATGTCATGTGCCCCTTAACTGTAATGTTAAAAATTCATGCTTCACATTCTCTTACCAAACCCAACTTCTTTTACAGGTGTGACACTTATCTGAAGGGAGATAGGGAGGAGTCAGCCAAAAACGTGCCTCTCCTGTTTGTGGCTTCTCCCTCAGCCAAAGACCCAACTTGGGAGGAACGATCACCAGGTACAGAAACATGACCGATTATCCTTTGTCAACTTGGATATACAACATATTAAAAGTCTTTGGTATTTCAATGGTTAGCTTGTTACTGGGACTATTTTTATTCTATTTTAAGTCCTTAAACTCCTGTAATGCTCATGAGTTTCTGTAATTCCTTGCTGATTAGAGTACTGTAAAGTGCACTCTTGGTCCTGGACGGCAGAAACGTGCATCTCTAACACCTTATACAACTGGTCATCTTGATAAGCTGAATCAGGTACTCCTCAAACATGGATCTCAACCACCTCTTGTTCTGTCTATCTTCTCTCATACTTGAAAGGCAAGTCCACCCTGAGTCTGGTCAGTTTTGCTAACTATGAGTGGTTTGAGGAGTGGAAGGATGGGAAAGTGACCAACAGAGGGACTGACTACAAGGACCTGAAGCAGATCTTTATTGACTCTATTCTGGAAGTGGTGATGGAGATCTTCCCTAAAATTACCAGAGACAAGGTAAAACAACCCCTTACACATCCCATTCCTACCACACCTACCTTTGTTTGTAGAGTATACCGTTTTCTTGCCAGGTAGCATTTACAGTTTATGGTAGAAGCCCCTGTAACACATGTTCCCTTCAGTTTTGGCAAAAGATAACTTGATACCTTGATGGAAATTAGTTGACGTTTCTCCCCTCACTCTGCCTCTAGATTATGTTTGTTGATGCTGGAACCCCCATCACCAACACACACTACATTGGAGCTCCTCGAGGAGAAATTTATGGAGCGGATCATGGCACTGCTCGCTTCAGCGCTGAGCTCAACGCCACAGTGAGACCCCAGACTCCACTGAAGAACCTCTACCTGACAGGTCAGTCTCTCCACAGGGCTAACCAGGGGTCAAGTATCTTTTATAAAGGCTGGGAACATTATCAAGTGTCTGTCAGGATGATGTTATGTGTCTATATTCTTGAATGCACTCCTAAAAGCCTATCCAGCAGATGAATATTGTCTGCGAGTTGATGTTCCCATGTGCGTGTTTTCAATCTGCAGGCCAGGACGTGTTTGCGTGCGGCTTTGCCGGGGGTCTGGCTGGGGCTCTCACTTGCGGCTCCGCCATTCTGAACCGTAACCTGCACCTGGACGCTATCGCGTTAGCCAAGAAAACCAAGTATGTCGACAGCAAAAAGGATGACTAACTCACTTCCAGCTGACCCCCCCCCCCATCCTCAGCTCAGGCTCTGACCAAGGAGGGACACTACAGTGAAAATATACCTCTGGATGGTCCCACTGTGTAACCATACATTTAAGGGTGTAACTAAACAAGGAATGAACGAAAACAACATTCAGATTATTAAACATTTATTTTGCGCAGGGGAGGTCCTACTTCCTTACAAACATGAAACAGATCTTAAATGTACATTCAAATTACAAACATAATACAGTTCAATCACACATACCTGGTATAACTCCAAGGGAAACTAATGTTTTAATACATGTCACTGTAATATGCATATTTAAATCATGTGTGACTACAACAATGTGTGTTTATTTTTTTTTGTGTTTAAAAAAAAAAAGAAAAGTTTTTAATGTTCTTACTGTTAACCATGCACGGTTTAATGTTTCACATATCATAGTGATCAGACACATGAGGAACCCCGTAAACTGTCAGTGGCAATGAACTGATCTATTGTATGGCTGTATGATAACCGTATCATGAATTGCCATAGCTGTCATATGCCATATAATGTTTACCAATTGAATCAGGACATTTCTTAAACATGTGCTATAATGTGGAAAGTTAAAGAATGTGTCTGTGGATGCACTCTGTACTGGAGTATGTAAGTTTATTTTTTAAATGGTTTAAAAAGCCTTTTGAAATGGTTGTCCAGACATGTACACAGTTTGATTCAGCAAGAAGTGCTGAGCAGAGCAAAAAATACTTTACAGGTCAGAATACTCTACAGCATTATTTTTTTTATTACAGCTTGATTTTAACAATTAAGTTAGGTTTTTGTAGACAGTCTGAAAATGCATTGCATATCATGGAAATGTTAGTAATATATATATATATATATTTTAAGGTAAGGTAAATATGGCTGACTTTACCCCAATTCTACACATTTTTGCACATATTCTTCATAAGTGTACAGATAAGACATCAATAATGAATTGAATAGTTTATGCATGCCCTGCAAAAAAAAGCCTTGAAGATGGATAAGTGAGAGAGAATTTTTGTAAGCATTCATATCAACACCAAAACATGTTGTGGCCTCTAGACCATATAATTTGTATAGCTCTTGACTCTATCTGTTTGCTTGACCAGCTGTCTTCCAACCATGTGTGCTCACCCGTGGGTGAAGTTACATCACCCACTAAGTATGCATAACTGTAACACAAAGAAGTACTGTAACTACTGAATGCTATTTCATCCCCAGTGATGAAGAGACTGTGGTGGTTGTAGTTGGAAGTGTGAGTGTGCCTCACATGCAGAGTTGTGAAACTTGTGTAACTTTCTCATATTTCTGACATTAAGCACTTAAATACCAAAAAAGTCCCTCTGTGTCAGTTTGTCTCAATCACTCCACCATACAACTATCTGACCATGCATGTTTTCATGAGAAGAGAAGTGATATCCCTCTGTGGAATGGATAAAATCTAACTGCTATGTTACATAGCACACCAGATTGACGTATGTGCTTGTATGTGTGTGTGTTACAAGTTGGCTTGTTAAAAAGAGGAGTGTAGTTTGTTTTAAAAATGTGTATATCACAAATGTCAGTCCATGTCAACAACCATAGGCATACAGTGCCCTCCATAAGTATTGGGAAGAGGAAGCATTTTGTCTTCTTTTAGCTCTATACTCCAACAGTTTGAATTTGAAATCAAACAATTATTATCAAAGTAGAGATTTTCAACTTTAATTCAATGTATTTTTCTTTCAGATTGGTTTCACCATTTAGAAAGTACAACATTTTTTAATACTCCCCCTATTTCAGGGCTCCAGAAGCATTGGAAAAAAATAATATAATGTCCAAATAAAGCACTCATTTTTTAGTATTTGCAAAACAATCCTTGGCATGCAATAACTGCTGTAAATCTGCGACACATTGACCCCACCAGACGCTGGGCATATTCTCTGCAGTCCCTCTTCAGAAAATGAAATGTATCTTCAATTTAATTTAAATCTAAAGATTGACTTGGCCAGTCAAGAACCTTCCACTTTTTGGTCCTGAAAAACTCCCTAGTTGCTATGGCCGTATGTTTTGGATCATTTTCGTATTGTTTTATGGAGCGCCATCCAATGAATTTTGAGGCATATGCTTGTACTCTGTACACTTCAGAATACATTCTGCTGCTGCCACCAGCAGTAACATCATCAATTAAGAAAAGTTGTAGTGGCAGCTATACATGCCCAAACCATAACACCCCCTTCCACCATGTCACAGATGAGGTGGTATCTAAATTTGTAATCTAAACTTGTAATCTAAACTTTCCACTCGCAATAACTCTGGTACATAATATATAGAATATATTATATTAATTTTATCAGTCCACAAGACCTTTTCCAGACCTCTGCAGGCTTTGTATGTACTTTTTAGAAAACGGTAACCTGACCATCCTTTTTGAGGACAACTAGTGGTTTGCACTTTGCAGTGAAGCCTCTGTAGTTTTGGCTGGTGATGTATTCTGTAGATGGTAGTCTCTGAAACATTCACACTTATCTCCTAGAGAGTGTTCCTGATCTGTGGGACAGTTGTTTTGGAGTTTTTCTTAATTATAGTGAGCTAGTGAGTTTTTTTTATCGTGAGTTTATAGTAATTATAGTGAGTTTGGTTTTGTTTCTGGTTTTTCAGCCTAAGAATGGCTTCCTTGACACCTCTTTGGTCCTCATGTTGACAGACACCAATAGCAGACTCCAAAGGCAAACACAAAGCCTAAAATCAATAAGAGACATTGACAGCTCTCTTATGGCCACACACATGATGTGACAGAACCTGATATACCAGAAACACTTGTCAAGTCAATTTTCAAATACTACTGGTTCACTGAAATAGGGGGACTATGTATAAAAAGGGTTTTAATTTCTAAATGGTGAAACCAATCTGAAAAAAACAAACAAACATTGAATTAAAGCTGAGAATCTCTACTTTAACCTCATCGTAATTGTTTGATTTCAAATCCAAACTGTTGGGAGTATAGAGCTAAAAGTAGACAAAATGCTTCCTCTTTCCAATACTTATGGAGGGAACTGTATTACAGCATTTCAGACAAAAATGTCTTAGACAAAAAGTACTCCGCATACAGCATTGACCATGAGGACGGCACGTGCAAAATGACGTGTTGATGCATGCCAAGCCATGATGAGAATTTTTGAGAAATCTGATTAGTTGGGAGCTGCTGGAAGAGCGCCCCCAAAATTATGAATATGCCCATAACCAGCCAGCTAGCTGCCACTGTGTGAGAAATTTGAGCTAAGGTGAGTTAATTCGTATTTGTATACAATCATGCAATATTACTTGCTTAGTTTCATAGTGTAAACAGCTGCTGAAAGATTGTGTGAAGTTAGCAATAGTTTATGTGCATAAATTATTTTTGATTGACCTGCTAGTGGCATCTAGCTTACTTTGCTGAAGTGGGGAAAGATCCTTGAGGTATAAAGGGGTTAACTAGGGTCGGCAGTTATTAGCTATCCAGACAGTAGAGTGGCTAGTTGGTTTCTCCAGCTGGTGTTGCCTACTTGGCAGCTTTTATGCATTGACATCTCATCCATTCTAGCTGCAACAATCTACAAATCCGGCCAGCCATGGATGTCAACACTTGCAATGATCATCATAACTACGAGATACTTGCAGAAATAGGTGAGGGCGCGTACGGTAAAGTGTACAAAGCTAGAGAAGTTCGCGATCTACAGCGACTCGTAGCGGTGAAGAAGTTGAACATACCGGGAGACCCAGAGAGTGGAATTCCTGCTTTCATGATACGGGAGGTAGCGCTGTTGCGTAAAATCGAGTACTTCAATCATCCCAACATAGTAAAGTAAGTTTATTTTTCATTAAATATCTGAACTTGCTCTATCAAACAAAAAAATCAGCTTTCATACATGTGCATGTTATTCATTGAAGAGAAGGAAATATTCACTTTGATTGTTGACCTGGCTACTGATAGGTTGTTGGATGTGTCTGCTGGACTGAGGGGCAGGAATCTGGACCTGACACTGGTGTTTGAGTACATTGATCAGGACCTGTCTACATACCTCTCCACAGTACCCACAACTGGACTGAGCCTGGACAAAATTAAGGTATGAACTCTTTCACATACCTGCATCTGGAAATACCTACACTGAAATATGATAGAATCATGTACTACTTTATAGACTACTATCATCATCTTGAAGTGCCAAATTCAATTGTCACAGAAACAATAAGTGACATTGATTTAGGATTCTAACTACCCACCCCATGAAGTAGGCTACTGATATTGAATTGTATGCCATTCTTTCTTTTGTATACCAAATGTGCCCTCATATGGACAGAGAATAGGACCCTCTCATAGGAAGTGCAATGCTGCCATGCTGCTTCCTGTCTGTATAGGATGTGATGGTGCAGCTGTTGCGAGGGCTGGACTTTCTGCACACCAACATGCTGGTGCATCGTGACCTGAAGCCGGACAACGTCCTGGTCGGCAGCCGGGGAGAGGTCAAGATCGCTGACTTTGGACTGGCACGCATCTACACCTATCATATCGCCCTTACACCCTGTGTAAGTCTATGTGAAGCAGTCAGTTCCCCTGTGATGTCATAACAGGTTATACATGGTTTAGATAGGGATTTTGTAGGAGGTGGTGGAACTGTCCCTCTCCACAGTTTTATTCAATGGCCAGTGTATCACTCTATGTCATCCCCTGCTGTACTGTAGGTGGCAGAGCAGCACATAACAGTAGAATCAATGTTTATTTCATTCTCTATGTTCCACCTCTCTTTTCCCTCCCTCCTTCCCTCCTATCCCCTCTCCCTCTGTCCAGGTGGTGACACTGTGGTACAGGGCTCCAGAGGTGCTGCTTCACTCTGGCTACATGTCCTCAGTGGATGTGTGGAGTGCTGGCTGCATCTTCGCTGAGCTGTTCCTCTTGAGGTAGGTAGAGCTGAGCTATTCCTCTTGAGGTCGGAAGAGCCGAGCCAGGGGTTGCTTTTTAGGTGTTATAAAGAGGAAGGGATGCCTTTATGCTTAAATGCTCAACTTGAAGGTGAAGTGTGCAGTAGAGATGTTAAAGAGATCTGTTTTTCTTTCTTTCTTTGTATTTTAAATGTATCCCCTTGTTACAAAGGTGTTATTACTGGTGGTTGGGTTGCAGTGTGTCTTATGCAATGATATTTACGGTCATTTCAATCCCATAGACCACTGTTCCGTGGATACACAGAGGCTCATCAGCTCCAGAAGATCTTTGAGTGAGTTTTATCTTCCCTTCACCACCTTTGAAATATCTGTAATAATAACCATTTACATACATCATTTTGGCTGTTTTGCCTTGGCCTTGCGACTGTGGACTGAGGTTTGACTGTGCCCTGTCTCATATCCCATAGGGTGATTGGCTTGCCCAGAGAGGAGGACTGGCCAATGGAGAGCCCCATCTCCTACTCCCCTAGCTGGGCTTCAGGAGGCCCCTGCACACAGCTTCTTTCCAATCTGGGCCAGGAAGAGAACAACCTTCTCTTTGTGAGCACTCCCACTTTACATGATGTTTCTCTTGCAATACAGTGATGCAGTCATTATCACTGCATGATCACACTCTTTATGAAGCAGTCTTTTGTTTGTCTGCAGCAATGTCTTTCGTTCAGCCCAACCAATCGGATCTCAGCCTCCAGAGCCCTGGCCCACCCCTTCCTGGCAGACCCCTAAGAGCCTCACAGCCAGAGAGGAAGTGGAGAGAAAAACTGCAACGTCCCTTTTGCTTTGCTCGTCCTATCTAGAATGGCCCCAATTCAATCAAATGGAGATAGCAGGTTTCCAGGATAACTGACATGTATGATACTTCCAGTACAGCAAGAAAGCATTTTCCGTTTTAAAATGCTGTTACGATTGTTTAGGTTTCATTTCGTGGATGACATAAATCATGGTGTTGTCTTTTGCCTGGCAATCTGCTATCTGCAATTGATTGAACTATGGCCTAGGTGTTCCATGTGTTCCATTGTACCTACAGTTCCGGCCCTAAAGAGGTTACACTGTACTGTAGTGCTGCCAAAACAAATGTCGCTGAATAAAGAAGGACCAAGTAAAGTATAATCACCCCCCAAAAAAAGTCTCAGAGTGAGAACTTTTTTCTGAAATGTATTTCTTTGCACAGGTTTTTGTCAGATTGCTAATTAACGTGGTGCTTACCACAACATGTCTCTGTAGCATCACCAAGCAGTGCAGTCTCAATGCATGGAAAAACATGTAAACTGAACTGTATATCAAGGAAGAAAAAGGAAATATTTTATTGTGAGTTTTATTGTATTTTATTAGGAGAGGAATTTGATCTAATAGATACACATTGTGTCCTAAACATCAGAGCTGTGTAACAAAAGGCATTATTCATTGTAGCATTGTTTATTGATTTTGGTTTCCACCACTTATTTAATTCCAGCCCACACTGTTAATAACATTAAAGTGCCTCCAGGTCGATGTTTGTGCATACAGATGGAACCAAGAGCTGCTGAAGAGCATTTTACAGGAGAACAAGACGAGGTAAATAAAACAGCATGTGTATGCTTTAATTTATTACTGAGGGATATTGCTATTGTTACAAGCGATATTACAAATCTCAAGCTGCTGTAGTGTCAATGACACTGCTCCTTGTGCACAAAAGTTAATAAGGTATTTTTTAGGTCGTTCCACCTGTACCTTTTGTTTTTTTGTCCAGTGTTTGGCTTTTTTTGTTTTTTTTGTGCACTGGTGTGATAATAGGATTGTTCATACTGATCTTTTGTTTTTATTGGCCATTTACAAGAGAAACATTTTTTTTGCTGCCTTGTTCATATAAAGAAGCATTCAGCATTTAGTTTTAGGAAAAGAGAGCATTTCCTGTGATCTTATTTGAAATGCTAACAATGTTACCGTTGATATTTCCATTATTCAAATGAGCAGCATGTGTTTGCAGTTATTGAGCTTGATTTGATATTACCCTCAATCTCATTGACATGAGATGTAGTTTTTCTAAGCAATAAATATATTTTCTCTACACCATGTTTTCAGTGTCTGCTTTACTATTGTAAGTGTGACATGGCTCTTGGGATAACCCAGACTCCATGACAGTGTGTTATTATTACACGCCAGGGCAGTTTACCTTCTCTTATGACCTTTGACCCCAGTATGACACCAAAGCATGCACCAAACTGATTTATTTTATGGCAGGTTAAGGTGTGAAACCTATAAACAAATCACAGATTTGTACTGGCAGATAGCCCTGTGTGAGGTTATTCTGAGTAAGCTGTGACTGTTATTTTAAAAGTTTTATCTTTGGCCTTGGAACCAGCGCTGCATCTTTTCCCTCTTGTTGCCTAATTTGTACAAGGACTTCTGCCCCTTCAGGCAGTTGCCCCTTTCAATGTATTCTGGTCCTGAGCTCGTGCTCTGTCATGGTAACGGGCCTTTCTCTGTACTTTGCCCCAATGTCTTTGCTACATGTTATGTGAACACTGATCAGAGGGAGGCAGTGTTGTAACATAGAGTAAAAGTGAGTTAAGGCTATGGTTTGGCATAAACTAAACAAAACAAGTAATTTGTTACAATTAACACGCAGGAGATTTCTTGAATTTGCCATCTTTAGGGGATTCTTGTTCGACTGATTTTCATTTAAGTGATCCATTCTAAATATCTAAGTTTACTTAAGTGTTATAGTTGTCCTTATCGCAAACTTTTGGGGGTGTATTGATGGTTATTGACAGCTCATTAATGCATGTGTATGCTGACTGGACCTGTGCCAGTAATCTATAGTATCTCTTCTCTCCTAGCCTTGGCCCCTGCTTTTGGAATGCTGGAGCGCCGTTGTGGGAGGGGGTTATATTTTTAACAGGACAGGCAAGCGCTCGCCCTAAATGGGCTTTCACGCTCTCTCCGTTACGGCGCACCAATGCCCAATCCATGCCGTTGATACCAACCACAGCCGGTTCCTTAACGATCCGAGTGCATGTAAGTAGTGGCGATCCCCTCTATAGAATCTCCTCTATCTGATATACCGAGTTATGATTAAGTTTACCTCGGTGTTTGTCGTTGTTGTTGTTTTTCTTGATCTAAATGACAGCTTTCAAGTCAGACTTTATGAGAGCGACTCTCTTTGCACAACTCATTGCACTCACAGTAGCCCACATTGCATTGGACTCAGTGAAATAGCTTTTGAGGTTGTATTTCTTTAAACATTGTCTATATGACGTATTTAACTTATAATTATAATATTGAGCAGAAGTAGAGTAATACTTTTTAGGAGCTCATTCTGGTTGGAGAAACGGTGCGCACAATTTGCGCACGAATGCCGTGGCGAAGAGAGACGCTTGAATAGTGCCCATTAATATATCTGTAATCTATACTTCACAGTCTTTTAAGGGTAGAGTGGAATTTCACTTTCTTGAAACATTAATGGTGTCACATAGAGATTATTCACAATTTCACCATAACGATAAGACTACATATAAAGACTTGACATAACTTATTGTATATTATCTACCAGACGTTTGGCTTGCACCGTGTTTGCATAGGGAAATGCAGTGGCTTATTTACAGTAGACCTGTTAGCTATCATGGTGAGGCTGGTGCTAAATGATGTGTTATCAGCTGAGATAATGCATAGCCATATGTTCATTTGCTTTACATGACATGATGCTATGAGAATGTACTCTTTGTATTATCATTCAGTGTGCTGCCATGATCATGGTGGTCATACCTCCTTCTTGATGTGGTGCTAGGGGCTGTCATCTGACAGATGTAGAGGGGATGGGTGGAAGTGTGGACGTTGGGGCCAAATGGTATGCAGACAGGCATCAACTAGGACTGATCTCTGTGTACAGAAAGGCACAGTGATGTCATTTTATGGCGTATAATGTGACTGATATTTTGGAGTACATTTTGGTGTTGGTAGTGCAAAAATATTTCCATTTGTTCACATTCAGATGTCTAGGCACTGAAGGCAGTAATGGACTGTTAATGTCAGTGTTAACACATCATTCCAGAGCAGCAAGGGTGGCTTATGAGGGGAGGAGAGGAGGGCTACAGCTGCTATGTTCCCAGCCACAGTATTCACATCTCTCTCTCTCTCTCTCTCTCTCTCTCTCTCTCTCTCTCTCTCTCTCTCTCTCTCTCTCTCATAGCGCTCTATACACACACACACACACACACACACACACACACACACACACACACACACACACACACACACTAAGAATAGGTTTGATAGAGTTCAGTTGAATTTGCCAGTTGACAGAGCAACTTTAATACCAAGACATCTGAAGGAGGCCAGTGTACACTTGCGAGTATGGAGGTGCGAACAGCAGGCAGGTCCATTATAGACACTGTCACAGCATTCCATAAAGTGGGGTCGGAAGCTGCTTGTGTTTTGTCATTTGTAGACTTGATTAAAGTGCACTTGTATAGACCCAACGAGGCCCTGACAGTCGCCTGGTAGAGAGTCTGCTCTGAGTTATTTAAACCTGTCCCTAACTCCATCACATGGCTACTGTGTTCAGTGTGAGTAGCCAGAGCGAATGTACAGAGGGAGATAAGAGTGTTTTAAAGGGAAGCATGGAAGAAGGGAGGCCACTGGTCATTTGTCCTTGAATTATACTGGCCAGTGTGGGGTCTGCCCTGCAAGAGCCCCATCACAGATCTAATCGTGTGTAATTCCAGGCTGTCCCATTAATCTGGACCTCACGTCTGCTACTGGACCTCAAGTGACATGAGGTCATGTGACGTAACGTGTCACCATTGCCTTTCATTTCAGAGAGCTCAGTGGACATCACAGACACCAAGGTTGGGACAGCAAGTGTTCAACATAATTATGATCCATAATCACATAGTTGTAATTACTGCACACAACGGTGTTCTAATGAGCTGTGTTCAGAGCAGTTTCTTAAAGCATTCACATTGTTGTGTGAACCATTGCAGGGTTAGAGAGGGACATCGATGGAAAGTGATAACATCACGTTAACATCCCCCCAACGTTAACAACTTTGCCTCCCCTTTTTTCGCCTCAAATCTCCCTTTAAATGTAGCTTTGTGCTTTATTTTTGGATGTTGTGTTTACTGTATTTCCTTTGTGAATGGTGCTAGCCTACTCATCCTGGTGCTTTAGCACATGCTCGTGTCAGCTAGTGTTACTGGATTAGGGGCTGATGATCCATGCTGAGCTCCAATGGCAACCTCTCCCCCAATCCCCCCTGGCCTAGCCTGTCACATGACCTCAGCACTTTACACAGAGATGCTCTCTCTCTCTCTCTCTCTCTCTCTCTCTCTCTCTCTCTCTGTTTCATTGTCCTTCTCTCACTCAATCACCCTGCACCACAACACAAAGTGTTGTAACAGTGGTGCAACAGGACCTCTGATCCCTGCTAATCGTTCATGGGCATGGGGATATCTCTACTCTTACACTCTCTTACTCTGGAGAAGGTAAGGGCAATGCTTTCCAAGTCGTGGTTGTCACTGACAGTTTTATGTTTGTGTTTACTCCAGCTACCTGGCCAGCCATACACAAACACACACACACACACACACACACAAACACACACATATACACAAACACACACACACACACACACACACACACACACACACTCACACACAACCCCCCGCCCCGCCCATCCTTATCTTGATCTCCCGTGGGGATCACTGCGTCTGACAGCTCAGCTCGTTAAAGCTCTCAGTACCACAGCCTTTCCCTGCCATCATGTCAGATTTACACTCAATCTGTCGTCAGAGTCAAAGTCTATTTAGAAGTCAATTGTGTCTTTATTGTCACTTTATTGTCCAACACAACTGCCTTATTATCCGTTCTGTGATACCCATCCATGTAGTTGTATACATTTTCTCAAAGTCAAGGTGTTCCTCTTGATGTGCATCTGTAACAACATTTTGGAGAACACTACTGGGCATTATGTTTTCTGCTTTGCCTGTATTTTTCTTTTCTCAGCCCCACACTCCCAGTGTGGATATTGATATCTGTTTGTTATAGAGTGGCCTTTATCTGTGTGGTTTGAAACCCTAGAGAGTACAGTGTCCTGTAGCCCTGCAGTACCTCTGCTGTACTAAGTCCCGTGGCTCTCTCTGCCCATTGTTCCATAGGCCCCATTGTGTTTCAGCTGTGGGGGGAAAGGACCAGGAATGCTGACACTAACATTTAGCAATTTCAGAACACACACACACACACGCACACACACACGAAAACCGCACACACGCAAACGTGCACACAGACATGCGCATGTGCACACGCACACGCACACGCACGCACACATAAACACACACACACCACACCACCAACCTTTTTTTTCAGCCCAGCCAATGGCTCCCTACTGGTCTAGAATGCAAATCTGATGATGTCATTATTTATTTATGGTTTGTGGTTCCAAACGTGTTTGTGTTCAAACAAGCCAGGCAACCATATCACCAGGAGGGATGTTTTGCATGTGGAGAGAGAAACTAGACTGGCAGATGAGTGAGTATGGACAGTCCTGCTTGGGAAGATTTCATTATTCAAATTACCTATTTTAGTCCCATATTAGTGGTTACAAATGAATAGGCTACTATATAGGAAACCATAACTGTGTTTGAGGAGCCAAGGCTAGCTTAGTGCTCAATAGACAACAATCTAACTGGCTTTTCAGCTTGCTAACATAGGAAGCACTGGTAAGATGGTCTGTGGTTGTTCCTAAATGGCCAGACAGGCATGTACTGGACTGGAGTGGAGTGGAGGTTGAGAGGCTGCTATATAGGGTTTCAGTGCAAGGGGAGATTCCTGCATGGCAGAGCAGGCTGGAGCAGGTCATCTTACATGGACTTCAGCAGGAAAGAAGAGAGAGAGAGAGAGAGAGAGAGAGAGAGAGAGAGAGAGACTGAGTGAGTGAGTGAGTGAAGGGGGCATGATGGAAAGGAGAAGAGGGGGCAATTTCAATGTAGTTGGCATGGTGCTCTAAAACAAAGGAAACATGGCAATCATTTTGTAGAGGTCTGGTTTGTTTTGGTTCAGTGCTGGCCACTGTAAACTATAGTTGACCAATGTTGATCTGTGAATTCTTAGCATTTACTTTACAGAAGTCTTACAGCATTACAGAAAGCATCATGCTGTTATTTAATTTAGAAGTGAAATTACAAACAAAGTCAGATTTGTGCCACAGTGTCACAGGACCTTCAGATGAAAAACAAATGAAGAAAGCAACTTTTTGACTGATAGTGAATGAGTTTGTGTCTAGCTAGTAGTATGGAGAGAATGAGAGTGTACACTTTGGAGATAAATGCTGATGATGTTTACTGTCTCCCTCTGTTTCAGCAGTTTGATGACCTCATAGGAGTGATTAAAGTGTCTGACTGGCGACTGATTGGAGCAAGACTTTGCCAACAGCAGTGCTGATTGGTTTGGAGCCTCTTGTCTTGTGGAACATATTAAGACTTTCAACTGGTTTGGAATTTGGCGTTGTGTGGAGCACACTGGAACCAGAGATATCCATTTTTGGAGCATTTTCTTCTTTGACCTCCATCCTTTGGTGTCTTCGCTGAATAGTGGTAAAAGGAGGGAAGCTCTTCAGATTTTCAGTCATAAATGCCACGTCATCATCAGAGGAGAACAGAATCTTGTGATTAAGACCTTGTGACGGACGAGGGGAGGGGAGGAAGCGGTACCATAGACACCATGGAGAACCCCGCCCTGGAGCCCAGGTCAGAGCGCATCGCCCGCTACAAGGCCGAGAGGAGGCGTGAGCTGGCGGAACGCTACGGCAACACGGAGGAGCTGCCGACCAAGTGTGTGAGGAGGGATGGAAAGGAGGCGTACGAGGATGCTCCTCTCGCCCATACAGCGGTGCAGAACTCAGATGGCCCAACCCAACCCCGCTCAGACAGGATCCTCTCTGGGGGGGTCAACGGCAAAACAGGGGGGTCTGAGGGGAGCAGGAGGGGCTCCGATCCTCAGAGAGTCTCCAACGGCTTTGAGGCAGACACCGATGCAGAGTCTACAAAGCTCAGAAGGTGAGTCCGTTCTTATCAGAAATGGCTGCATGAAGTGCCGACGTCTCTCACTGCAGGATAAGTCACTGTTCTGTATGATCGTATTTTTTTTGGAACAAACGATGACTGAGTGAAGTAAGGGGGCAGGTGTTGCTGTTGATACACACTGTCTGGCAATGCACTTTGTTTTGCGTGTGTGATGTCACACACCGTTTTGCTGACTCAGTCCACTGGAACTGTTGTTTCTAGACGTATGCAGGAAATGCTCACTGGCCACCAGTGGATTGATGAGTTCATTAAGGGCAAAATACAGCATCACAGCCAAAGGACTGACCTTTTTACTATTACTCAGACTACAGTTTGATGAAAAGAAACAATTGCATTACATTATGTGGAACCCCCTCAGACAATGCCCTGCCGTGCTGTTCACCAAATAATGCACACTCACCAAACTGTCCCTGCTAGTGTACATTATCTCCTATGACCTTTCAGCTCTATGAATCAGTTCTTACAGTTCACTGGTGGTTGAAGGCCTTTGTTGCTAATTCAAACTGAGAGGACTAAAGCTTTGAGTCCCAGCAGGGTGCATTAAAGAAGGGCTAAGTTCATCTTGATTCCTCTATGTGTGTCTTATGCCCTCCCGGCCTTTCTCTCCCGTAATACCATGCTTTGTCAGAGTGCTCTTTAGGGACTGGCATTGTGGTAGTTTGCCACTGTCCTCATACCTCCTCCCCCTCCCCCTCCTCCTCCCCCGCCCTCCTCCACTCCCACTCCCACTCCCACTCCCACTCTCACTCCCACTCCCACTCCCTCCCCACCTCCAGGCAGTGTCCCCCTGGCTCTGCCAGCATGTTCAGTGGGGATGAGCCCCTAGGCCCCTCTGGACCCGACGCGCCCCAGCTGCACACTTGGGTGTCGGTGGGTCAGTTGAAGAGTGCCCTGCTGCAGCAGACTGGGAGCAGAACACCTGAGAAAGTGTAGGGTCTTCTGCATGACACGGCGTCTATGTGTGTGTGTGTGTTTGTGTTTGTGTTTGTGTTTGTGTTTGTGTTTGTGTTTGTGTTTGTGTCTCTGAATCTGTGTTTGTGTTTGTGTCTCTGAATCTGTGTTTGTGTTTGTGTCTCTGAATCTGTGTTTGTGTGTGTGTGTGTGTGTGTTTCTCTCTGGATCTATGTGTGTGTGTGTGTGTGTGGGGGTGTGTGTGTGTGTGTGTGTGTGTGTGTGTGTGGATCTGTGTGTGTGTGTGTGTGTGTGTGTGTGTGTGTGTGTGTCTGTGTCTGGATCTGTGTGTGTGTGTGTGTGTGTGTGTGTGTGTGTGTGTGTGTGTGTGTGTGTGTGTGTGTGTGTGTGTGTGTGTGTGGATCTGTGTGTGTGTGTGTCTGTGTCTGGATCTGTGTGTGTGTGTGTGTGTGTGTGTGTGTGTGTGTGTGTGTGTGTGTGAGTGAGTTGTCTCACCTCTTCTAGCCTCTATCTCTCTCCCCTCCTCTCTCCTAATTCTCCTCCTCTTCCCTTGTTGTTGTTGTGGATAGTAGCCCTGACGGTGGG
>NC_139663.1:9917302-10037302 GCF_951799395.1 Argentina silus
GTACGTCCATCTCAGCTTTGCCAGTGAAACAGGACCCCATGCCAGACTTGTCTAATGTCTGTTACCCCTTCCTTTCCCCCTGTGCCCTGTCCTGCCCATCTTAGTGCCTGCTCAGAAAAGGTCATCTCCAAGGAGAGCCTATGAGGGAGCCTCAGAGCTAATGTTTGTCTTGTACACATGTTTTCAGTCACAACAGAGCCTATGTTGACACACAGCTTTTAAAAGTTGGTGTGTATGCCGTTGCAGGATATCAGATTCCCTCTGGACTTGTCGAACCAGATCATCTTGGTCGTCCTGATGCACAGATGTGTACAATCCCAAATTGAGACACACCTATACAACGGATATGGAGCTTAGGGTAGTCCCTTTGAGCCTTGCCTCTGCTGTGGAAAGAGAGTGAAAGAGAGAGAGAGAGAGAGAGAGACACACACACACACACACACATAGAGAGATAGATTCTGCAGATAGATCGCACTACTGCACAGCCAAGAGATCAGCTTCTCATTTACCAACCCGGCGGCTGCTCACCTTACAGCCAGGGTGATGATGAGCCAGCGCTGAGCACGCAGAAATGAACACGCTGAAGTTGAGGAATATGAAAGGCCAAACAGGTGCTGCTCTCAGCTCCGGTGCCTTGAGGGGTTGTACAATACCTCGGGACACGATGCATGAAGAAAACATTTCTAGAGTGTTTAAAGACTAAATGTACAGTGTGTGTGATTCACACACAGACCGTAGAGAACAGCCCGCCCCCTCTATTCTTAGTTCATTCTCATTAATCAATGTTTTCTATGTTTATGGAGCCTCTAAGAGTCTCAGGATACAGGTCGGACATGAGGATTGATATTGGGTTTCCTTTGTATTTGCTTTAGAATGCGATCTCATCCACCATCGTTGATATTCAAAATAGTAGCAACCCCCCCCCCCCCCCCCCCCCCACCCCCTTGTAACATTTCACTTCCTCGTTAGTTTCAGCCGTGTAATATCTGTGAAACCCAGGTGAGAATGTATGGCCATTAACAGCCTGGTCAGTGTTATAATTAGCCTGCTGGCGGGGTGTGGAAGCAGGGAGGTAATGGTACACGACAGAGGTCTGGTTACACTGTGACCTGCAGGGCTGCCATTCTATCCCTCTCCTCTCCTCTCCATCTCCATCGTACCCACAGCACCTTACAGCTCTCCTCTCTGGTTTATTCACCAACTACTCCCTGACCCACTTCCGCTCCGCTCCCTCCATTCACATAGAAGGAGAGCACGAGAGAGAGAGAGAGAGAGAGAGAGAGAGAGAGAGAGAGAGAGAGAGAGAGAGAGAGAGAGAGATGAAGAAGACAAGAAAAGGGTTTTTTTGTGACATTTTTGTGGTCTCCCTTTATTACATTTTCATGAGGGTACATGTTGATTATCCACCTGAGGCAAAGGTCTTATTAAACAGAATGTAATGGTGAGATATATATATCACCTATCAAATATCAGCACATAACCCCCCCCCCCCCCCCCCCTCTTTCTTTGTCACAGGAGTTAGAGAAGGCTGCTGCCCCCGAGGTGTCTTCCTTCTTGAAGCCTCGCTCCGGAAGTGTCACCTACGAACGCAGGGCGCGCCGGGGCAACGAGCATCGTTCTCTCACTCAACCAATCACCTGTGAGGAGATAGTGGTGGCCAAAAGGTGGGCGGGGGTCAAACCTGAGTGGTGTCATGACTAGGAGATGCACCTGCACCTGTGGGTGTGAGATGTATGCTATGCAAAATCGTTGGCCTCTCCCGCATGCTTATTTCTACTTCTGTGGTCGGCCTCACGCAAAGCAGCCGGGCTTGGTGTTCATATCAGGTTATGTGGACATAGTTCTATGGGCATGATGTCTTGGCTATGGCAGAGTATGGTATCGTTTTATGACTATATGATTGACTTTATATACAGTATAATTGACTTTATACCAGTAGGTTATGTTTGGTGTTACTTTGCAATATGAGGAGTAAGTATGTGGTGAGACGGATGTATTGGGACATGGTTTGGTGTTGCACAGCGTTGAGTTGATAGGACAGAGCTGGTAGTGCCTGTTCACTCTTGAGGAAGACTCCCCACTGGCTACTACCTTCTGACCTTTGCAGAGCTTGGACAGTCAAAGAGATTCCTGCCTCTAATTATAACACTGACAGGAGTGTAAAATGTTGATTTATGCAGCCATGCATTCAAAACGTCTCACATTGTGTTCCAGTTAATCCAAATGAATGTCTTTTACCCACCACCATTTCATTTGCTGGGTTGTGTTTAACTATCTTAACCCATGACATCCACTCACCACCTCTCTTTCCCTGCCTGCCTCCCCCATGCCCTTTCAGCAACCCACAGCCAGCCCAGTCAGGCGAGGCCCAGGCTGTGCAGGCCGAGCCAGTGGAGGATGATGAGAGCTGCAAGCTGAGCATGAGTGAGAAGCTGGCCCTCTTCAACAAGCTGTCCCTGCCAGGCAGCCAGGAGGAAGCCCCTCCTGATGCCCCCCCAGAGAGACGCAGCAGGCAGAAGGGGGCACGTTACCGCACACAGCCCATCACTGTGGAGGAGGTCAGCCTAGTGAGTGTGTGTGTGTGTGTGTGTGAGGGGCCAGAGATTCTCCTAGGTTCTCAGGGGGAGTGTGTGTGTGTGTGTGTGTGTGTGTATATGTGTATGTGTGTGTGTGTGTGTGTGTGTGTGTGTGTGTGAGAGAGAGGGTGAGTGTGTGAATATGTGTATAAGGGTGACTGTGTGTATCAAGGCGACTGTGTGCGTCTGTGTGTATTGTGTGTGTGTGTGTGTGTGTGTGTGGGGGGGGGGGGGGGGGGGGGGTAAGCTTGGATCAATAGTTTTTATTTCATCAGTATCAAGCCAGTATCGACCAAGCCACAGTCCAGAGGGTAACACTTCACACAAGGTCAAATTCAATCAAGCGACAAATAAGAAGACATCCTATTCTTTCAGGGATTGTAGTTTTCCTCTTGAGTTACACTACTGCAATACTAAGATCCAGTAACTCAGTGGCTCTGAAGTATTGCTGACCTCTCTGTCTGTCCTTTGTCTGCCCTCTCTCAGCTCCAGAAAGCCCCCATCCAGCTGCCCCCACTGCGCCTATCCCCCCATCTCTCCGACAGGCAGCAGGCCCTGTCTGTCAATCTGAGGCCCAGCGAAGTGCGCCAGGCCAAGCCTCGGCCCGGGGAGGGCTGGGGGCGTGACATGGAGCCTAACGCAGGACCCGACTCTGGACTGACGGACTACTCCTCCCAGCAGACCCAGCGCTGGGACTCTGAGCCTGGTGAAATCAGAGGCATTCTGAGGAAGAGCCGGTCAGGCGGGCCAGAGTGGGACAGAGACAGGGACGAGGTGTTTTATGACAACCAGCAGGAGGCGCCGTGCAGTCAAGAGCAGAACGGAGGAGGAGAGAGGGGAAACGGGGCAGAGGAGAGGATGGACAATGTGACCGTGTCCCGCAGAGAGAGACGTGGCGCGCCGGCGGGTGAGACAACCCCACTCAACATCGCCCCCTGGAGGCAGAGGGGGCGCAACAGGAGGGAGACCGTGGCCTCCTTCCCAGGCAGACCCTCTTCAGATCAATCTCCCCCTCAAGAGGAGAGGTCCTTCCAGCCGGAGCAGAGAGAGCAGCAGGACACCTCTGGGAGAGACAGGTACATGACCAGAATAATATAAAGAACCAACATATGGCTCACTGTCCACTCACTGTCAGTTGTATATATGTGTGTGTGTGTGTGTGTGTGTGTGTGTGTGTGTGTGTGTGTGTGTGTGTGTGTGCTACAGTATATTAAATGTGTGTCAGCCTGTCCAATCCACTATGGAGTTTAGATCTATGAATACCTTCAGATGCTGGTTGTGTTTTATTGCCCATGGACCTCCCCACTGTCTCTCTGCAGGCTGTCAGATGTGTGCAGGGCGGAGGAAGAGGAGGAGAGGGGGTGCAGGATGAAGAGGGATGCCGCCCCCAGAGAGAAGGTCAAGGTTTCCCTGGGGGATCGCAGTGGTCTGCTGCAGGAGGCAGAGAACACCTGGAGGAGGAAGGTAGGACCTCTGTCTTCACACACACACACACACACACACACACACACACACACACACACACACACACACACACACACACACACACACACACACACACACACACACACACACACACACACCAGTTGAGAGCCATGCTGGGACGGGGAATGATGGGCGGCCAGTTGGCATTGACATAAGGAATGGATTTACAGTGGAAATCTCAGACAGACAGATTAAGCTCATCTATTTTGGAGCACTTTGGCAGTTGGCGGTTGATTTGGAACAGTACTTGTATTTAGCATCTTGAATAATATGTATACATCCAGAACCTCAGTGGGACTAAATCCAGTCTTAGCCTGAAAAGCACAGCAGTGGACACATGTTCAGATATTACTCCCCAGGAGGCTTCCTAGCCAATCCCACAGGGTCTGTGATAGCTTGACCTCCCTGTACAGCTGCACAGCAACCCAGAGCAGAGACCATGGCCTGTAATCCCTAATCCTCCGAGAGTTTGTCTGGAACCAGTGGGGTTTAGACTGTCAGTCAGGCAGAGTGGGGATGAGGGTCATCAAAGGGCCAGATCACAGGAGAGATGGCCTGGATTTGGGGCTGGGCATGAGTCAGGACCTCATTTGGGAGGATCCCAAACGTAATGCGCCCTGGGATTGGGGCCCTCTAGGAAATAGGGGCTCAGGGAGAAAAGTTAGCAGTCCTTGCTGTCCTTGAGGTCAGAACTGATGTGTAGGCTGACCCAGAGAGTTGAGTGGTTAGGATGAGATATTTGCGAATTCCATTGAAACCAAAAGAGGTTTAAAGCTCCATCATACCCACTCAGAATGTGCTATGGTATGTGTTAAATGTCTGAGAGCGGCCTTTGATTACTTACAGATGACTCTAGTTCCTTTGCTAATGGTGATAATGAACAGGAATGGACTGGAATGGTTCAGAATGACATGGAATGCAAACAGATAGAGCGAGGGGTTAAATGGATTCCCTTTTGACCCCATTAAGCCCCCTCTGCTGGAACTGTGTTGACAGTTCTGTCTGTGCTAGTGTGTGTGTGTGTGTGTGTGTGTGTGTGTGTGTGTGTGTGTGTGTGTGTGTGTGTGTGTGTGTGTGTGTGTGCGTGCGTGCGTGCGTGTGTGCGTGCGTGCTTGCGTGCGTGCGCGTGCGTATGTATGTGTGTGTGCGTGTGTGTGTGTGCGTGTGTGCGTCTGTGTGTGCATATGTGTGTACATGTGTGTGTGTGTGCGTGCGTGCATGCATGTGTGTGTTTGTGTGCGTGTGTGTGCGTGTGTGTGCGTGTGTATGTGTGTGTGTGCCTGCATGTGTGCGTGTGTGTGTGTGTACATGTGTGTGTACGTGTGTGTGTGTGTGTGTGTGTGTGTGTGTGTGCGTGCGTGCGTGCATGTGCGTGTGTGCGTGCATGTGCGTGTGTCTGCGTGTGTGTGTGCGTGTGTGCGTGCATGCGTGCGTGTGTGTATTCATGTGTGTGTGTGTGTGTGTGTGTGTGTGTGTGTGTGTGTGTGTGTGTATGTGTGTGTGACCTCTGCATCCGTGTAGACTGTACACCTTCTCCATCACTCTTTCTTCCCTTCTTCTCCTGATTACTATCTCCTAATGCCTTGCTAGCTTTCTTACTCCTTCTTTCCTCTCCTGCCTTTCCTCCCTGCTGCCATGCTGCCATGCTGCCCCCTGTAGGACGAGAATGATATCTCCCATGATGAGTCTGTCCACCGGCAGTGCTGGGTAAGCTTTGTACTGATGATGCTCTATTTGGATATTTCAACTCACCAACAGTATAAGACCCTGTGTTTTACTTCTACCATGTTGGTTTTCTACACCATATTTACCCTGCCAATACTGGTCCTATACCCCTCCCCTCCTCTCCTCTCCTCTCCTCTCCTCTCCTCTCCTCTCCTCTCCTCTCCTCTCCTCTCCCCTCCTCTCCCCTCCCCTCCTCTCCTCTCCTCTCCTCTCTTCTCCTCTCGCCTCCCCTCCCCCCCTCTCCTCTCCCCTCCTCTCCTCTCCCCTCCCCTCCTCTCCTCTCCCCTCCTCTCCTCTCCTCTCCTCTCCCCTCCCCTCCTCCCCTCCCCTCCTCTCCTCTCCCCTCCTCTCCTCTCCACTCCTCTCCCCTCCCAGGATCCTGTTTTTTCCTCTGTCTATTCTAGCAGCACATCCCAATATGTCATGTGTTACAATCAGGTAAATGTGTGTGTGTGTGTGTTTGTGTGTGTGCCGTGCACGCAGTTGTGGGGCAAAGCATGTTGCCATTGTTACGATATGTCTGCAATGTTTCGTGTGCAGTGTGCAGTTTTGATATTACTGGCTGCAGTGACATAGTTCAGGTTCATAGGTCACGGGACACAGTTCCTGTCATAGATAGTGTTTAATTTTGTATATCTGAGGTGTGACAAGTTACCCCCTAATGATTGGTCTTAAGAGTCTTTTTGTAATACAACAGCTGTCATCTGCATGGACAGCAGAGGCTTTCCTTTTTCAGATCCTTTTCTCTCTCTCCGATCTACCTCTCCCTCTGTGTCCAAATCCCATCTCTCTCTCCCTCTCCATCCTGTCCCTCCTCTCCTCCTCCACACTCACCCTGTTCTCTCCATCTCTCCCTCCTCAGACGAACCTCTCCTACGAGGCCCAGGAGGTCCTCTCTCCCACCCAGACCCCCCCCCAGCCTCAATGGAGACAGAAGGTGATGCCCTCCAACAATTCAAATAGCATGTCACAAATTCCCTTGACACAAATTCACAATGTACCCAAATACACAGTGTGTACATGAGGGTTTACTGTATCTTGATAGATCCTTTTCTTTGCCTATGCAGGCTAGCTCAGTTGAGGTGGAGACACAGCCACAGACATCGGTGGCTGAGCGTATGCGCACCTTACAGGAGAGCGAGGAGCAGTGGAAGGCCAGGGGGAGGGGGACTGCCAACGACTCTGCCCAATATACAGTGGCTGGACGCATGGCCAAGAGAGGTGAGGTCTTTATCTTTCTTTCTCTCGTTCTCTCTCTTACTCCCTCTGTCTGTGTGTGTGTGTGTGTGTGTGTGTGTGTGTGTGTGTGTGTGTGTGTGTGTTGTGTGTGTGTGTGTGTGTGTGTGTTGTGTGTGTGTGTGTGTGTGTGTTGTGTGTGTGTGTGTGTGTGTGTGTGTGAACACATTTATACGCCTGTGTAACGTTCCCATTGTAGGTATGGTGTCCCCTGTATCAGACAGGGATGAGACTCCTCCCTCTCACAATAAGAGACCCTCCACAGGAGCCACAGCAACTGATCAAGGTGAGGAGCCCCCATCCCAAAACAGCTCTAATACCCTCATCTTCAACTGAAGTGAAGGCATCATTATATAGTACATAGGAGGCGGTACTGCATTGTGATAAATAGCTGTGTCTGGTGGTGTGTTTTTTAGTTGGTCTAAACTGGCCTCTTGTCTTCCCCTCAACAGAGATCTCAATTCACCCTGGAATGGAGGTTGAAGGGGATAAGAAGCTGGACAAACTGGAGTCTTCCGTCGACTGGCTGAATAGTATGTTCCATCTGGAATGATTTTGATACATCTTGGATTAAGATAAAGGCAAACGTCTCTCGTCTCTAGTCCACCTCCAACACTATGAGCTCTTCCTGTGTTTGGCTTTAGTGACACTGAGTGTAAAAATGGAACACCTGTAAGATCACTTCCTGTCTCCGTCTTCCCCAGCCGGTCCCCAGGACACGCCCCTGGCGGTGACATCGGAGGAGGTGAGGGAGGTCATGACCTTTGATGACCAGGAGACATTTGGTAGTTTCTCTCTGGAGCCTCCCTCACCTTGTGCCCTGCCTGCTGGGGTGGCCACTGCCTCGGAGTCAGAGCACGACCTGAGTGCCCTCTGCCAGACCAACACACCCATGTAAGCCTCTATGTTTGTGTGTGTGTGTGTGTGTGTGTGTGTGTGTGTGTGTGTGTGTGTGTGTGTGTGTGTGTGTGTGTGTGTGTGTGTGTGTGTGTGTGTGTGTGTTTACATGTTTGTTCAATAGGTAGTCTTGATCTTGTGGTCTGATTCTGAAGACAAACACAGTCTCGGTCTGATGTGGACTCTAGTGTGGAGAGATATGTTTGTACTGTATGATTGCATGTGTGTGCCTTGTTTGTGTGGTAATGCCAGTGTGTATTTGCAGGCTGACGTCAGCGGTTGCGGAACACAGGCGATCGGTGCGTCCATCTCGTAGGACCCAGGGGTCGCGGAACCCGCTCCGTGCTCTCGCAGCCCGCGATGACATCAGACAGGATTACATGGGAGAGAGGGTCAGCGCGGCTACCGCGGAAACCAACAGGATACAAGTGGAGAAGAGTGAGTCATATGATCTCCCCTCTCTCCCTCTCTCTTTCCCTCTCTCTCTCTCTCTCTCTCTCCTGTCTGCTTATTTGGCTTCTATATTCTCATGTACAGTATACCTCTGATTACCCTGTCTGCCTCTTGTCTTTTTCAACCCCTAGTGGCCAAGAATTCTATCATGGCTGAGTCTACCCTCGCAGGACTGGCCAGTACAGACGACTTCTCGGATGTCAACCAACGAGACATCACCTACACAGAACCAGTGACTAACAACAGCTACCTGCCAAATAGCAACCTTATGCTCATTCACATTAAAGGTCAGTATACATCACATGGTGTGTGTGTGTGTGTGTGTGTGTGTGTGTGTGTGTGTGTGTGTGTGTGTGTGTGTGTGTGTGTGTGTGTGGGGTGTTTTTTATGTTTGGAGACAACTTCTCTGCTCAACACGTGTGTGTGTGTGTTTCCTCTGTTGACAGGACGGCAGCACGTCCAGGTGCGTCTGGTGGAGCCCACAGCTCGCTCTCTGAACAGTGGAGACTGCTTCCTGCTGGTCACACCCAACCACTGCATCCTGTGGAGCGGAGAGTTCGCCAACGTCGTAGAGAAAGCTAAGGTAAGGCTAGGACACTGTACTAAAACACTAAAAATACATATACTGTAGTATTGACTGGATATTCCCCAATTGTGGACGACTACCTTTGATCTATAAACAGAATGATGCATGTTCTCTTTCCAGGCCTCAGATTTGGCGTCTTTCATCCAGGCCCAGAGGGACATGGGCTGTCAGGCCTCCCAGGTCCTCCACCTAGAGGAGGGAGTCAACACTGACAACAGCCTGGCAGCAGACTTCTGGAACCTTCTGGGAGGAAAGACAGAGTACAGAGGTGAGAGTGAAACAACCACTCTGTCACTCAGGGGAGGCTGGTGGAGGTAGGAATCGGAGGACGGGCTCATTGTAATGCATGGAATGGAATGAGAAATGGTATAATTTCTACCATTCATTATTCCATTCCATGCAATACAATGAGCCAATCCTCCGATTTCTACCTCCACCAGCCTCCCCTGCTGTCACTCACTCAGCAGCCAAAATGTGTGTGTATGTGCGATTGTACCAGGAGTGTGTTTGTGTTAATGTATGTGGTTGTATTCTGTCCCTAGGAGCGGGGGCCCCTGAGGAGGATGAAGAATTTGAGAGTGGGGTGGTGGAATCTAACTGTGTGTACAGGCTGGTGGAGAACAGACTGGTGCCTCACGAGCAGGCCTGGGCATCCCTCCCCAGTGTCTCTCTACTGGGCTCTAGCCAGGTCAGTCCCTGGGTCCCCCCGGATCCTTCTGGCTCCTAAACATATGCTGCTATTTTTCTACTGCTTGCTTGTCAATGCTCTGTGAATTCACCATTCTATGGAATATTATGCAGCTTATCAATCAGTGTGATTTCAGTAATCTTTCACGATTCAGTACAGATGGTATATGATCACTGATCAGCTACTTGTGTCTGTGTCTATCACCAGGCCCTGGTGTTTGACTTTGGCAGCGAGGTTTACCTGTGGCATGGAAAGGACGTTTCCCTCGGCGACAGGAAGGTGGCTATACAGCTGGCCCAGCAGGTGTGGGGCGGAGCCTATGACTACAGCAACTGCAGGGTCAACCCACTTGACCCCACCCACTGCAATGCCAACATACAGCCGTAAGTCTCACACATCGTACACATGACCAGGCTTCACTGAAGATGTACACCTGTTCATCAAAAGACAAACGGCAGAGCTTAAAAACATGAGACTCTCCGTCTGCGTTTAACCTGAGGTTCTGATCCGACTTTGTGATCCTCAGGCAGGGTGAAGGGCGGCCCTGCTGGGCCCTGTTTGGCTGTGTCACTGAGCACAATGAGACGGCTCTCTTCAGAGAAAAGTTTCCGGACTGGGCTGAGAGGAGCGGAGCCCGATTAGAGACCCCACCAATGGTGCAGGAGACACAGGTCAGAGAACCAGATGATTGAAAGTTTCACGCTCTCTTGAATCAGAGAGAGGGGCATGATGATTTGAACCCTCCCTGACTTATCTCTCTTCTCCCTCTCTATATTCCCCACAGCCTCTCCCCACACAGACCCCCATGCCAGTGTTGCCCCTGCAGTCAGAGTGTCTGTGTGTGTGTGATGCCAAGGCTCTGGTGGCAGGGCAGGGGGTGGTAGGGGACGGAGTGTCCCATACTGTCCTGGAGGGTGTGGACGTCCAACGGGGGAAGGGAGTAGTAACCCTGGACGACGGGCAGCAGATGGAGCTGAGTACCGTCGCCGTGGATACATGGCATGTCCAGGAAGTCGATGACTGTGAGGTTCCTTTGGAGAGCATGGGCCAGCTGCATGAGGCAGACACGTACCTGATCCGCTGGAACTACACCATCAGCACTGTGGGTGAGTTAATGACGAGCCCCCTACTCACTCTCTCTCTCTCTCACTCTCACACACACACACACACACACACACACATGCCCGCACATACACACATGCATGCACGCACGCCCGCACGCACGCCTGCACATGCACGCACACGTACACGCTCACGCGCACACACACACACACACACACACACGCACACACACACACACACACACACACACACACACACACACACACACACACACACACACACACATACACACACCTCTGCCCACACACGAGAGGGGAGTGAGAGAGGAGTGTGTAGAAGTTGCCAGACAGTAGTAGTAAACAAACCGTTGGAAAGAGGGAGGGGAGGATTTAGGAAGGCTGTGGGAAACCAAACACAGAGAAGCAGGTGAGAGGGGAACATAAAAACGAAGAATAGGCTGGGCTCAGGAGAATAAACCTGAACAATATAAAAGAGAGTTTATGTCAATAATTTAATAGGCAGACTGTCTCGGTATTGTGTGGCTTCCCTAGCAGTAAGCATTCCTATGAATAATGTAAACACAGGAGTGACTTTACAACAAGTCCTCCCCTCAGCTCTGTCTTTGTCTTTGTGCTGCACTGTTCTGTGAGCCATTTATCCTATATTGTATCACCTATTACAGTCCATGGACAAATGAGTTCATGTAAGAAATGGACCTGTAAATAGACTATGATCATCACCATAATGATGAATTCATTGAGGATTATTTTATCAATTTCAAATGTGTGTGTACAGTATGCATGGAAACATAAAGTTCCACCTCAATATACAGTTGAGGTACAGTACTGTACTATTTATCTTCTGATCAAAGCTTCTGTGAGTTAACTTCAGAGTTCATGAGAACATTGTATAATAACCGTCATGGATGAGCAGACACAGAGATAGAAGTTCAAGGATGAAGATCTTTATTTATCCATAGAGCTTTTTTTTATTTCCCACTCGATGTGGACGCGTCTTGTCAGTCAGCCTGGCGTCAGTATTGTCAGTCAGTCCTGGCGTCAGTATTGTCAGTCAGCCTGCGTCAGTATTGTCAGTCAGCCTGGCGTCAGTATTGTCAGTCAGTCCATTGCCAACACTGTCAGTCAGTAAATCAGTCCATTGATAAACTCGTCAATCAATCCATCATCAATCTCGTCAGGCTTTAGGGTCCTGGACCTCTTGTCCTGTCTGTTGTTCTCAGGTGACATCTTTTCCCTTTTCCCTTTTTTTCTTTGCCGTTGGGTGTCGATTTTTTTTATCATTAGATTTGGTTTCCTTCCTATCGTTTCCTTCTAATCGCCTCCAGAGAGTTGGTCAGTGTCTGTAGAAATCATTCAGATACAGAATTGTTGCTTATGAATAACTTATGTAACTAGATAAACTTAGTTCTGCACACTTCACAAGCAGAATTTTAATTTGTATATTTCACAAGCAGAATTTTAATTTGTAGCTGTGAATGACTTAAAGACTCCTCCTAGCACTTACCGGTTTCAGAGTTATCAGAGCGTTCAGACTCAGAGCAGCTTTTTCTCAGGCTTTTGCCTCCACAGCATGTTAACCGTGTTAGCAGTTGAAAAAACACAACACTCTGTCCACTCTTCTTTCTTTCTTTCTTTCTTTCTTTCTTTCTTTCTTTCTTTCCGTCTAGTTGTGCAACCTCCGTTCCACTTTGGGTCTGACCCATAGCAAGGTCTAATAGTTATTCTGTAAAACAAGGAATTATGAATCTACTATAATCAGAGATAGTAGTACTGTATACATTCAAACACAAACACACACACTGACACCGACACCGACACACACACACACACACACACACACACACACACACACACACACACACACACACACACACACACACTCTCTCTCTCTCTCTTTCACAAGCCAGTGACCTTATAAGAACTCTCACACACACACACACTCAGTGACATGTCATTCTCTCTCACTCACAACCATTCTCTTGATTCACTTATAGATGTTCTTCCACACAGACAGTAACATGTTCATTCCTCTTGTCTCTGGGCAGTAGGTAACAAGCGCAGCCCAGCTGATCAGACTGAGGGTCCCCCGAAGCAATGCTCCGCCCTCTTTTTCTGGCAGGGCCGCCACTCCACTGTCAGTGGGCGGGGCACGTCTGCTCTCATGACCATGGGGCTGGGTAACCACGAGGGGGCACAGGTGAGTGTTGTCTCTACCTTCAGACTGATGTAGCGACCCACAGACTCAACCATACCTAACATACTGTACTTTATAGCAGTCCTGAAGCCCATGTGGCCGTATACCGGGGGAGGCTGGTGGAGGTAGAAATCAGAGGACGGGCTCATTGTAATAAACACGTGTTTGATACCATTCCTCATTCCATTCCATGCATTACAATGAGCCCATCCTCCGATTTCTACCTCGACTCCAGCCTCCCATACAACAAGCTCAGTCTCAGCCAGTAGCTAGTGTGAGTGATGACAGGGCAGCCTGTGGTTGCTGTGGTTACCTGACGATGGTACATGTGCTGTGGTCCTGTTGAAGGTGATGGTCACCCAGGGGAAGGAGCCCCCCTGTTTCCTGCAGCTCTTCCAGGGAGGTCTGGTCATTCACAGAGGCAGCCGAGGTGACAGCACCACCAACACAGGTACGGTATAACCAACCACCTCTGATAATTGCTTCTCTTTGCCTGCTGTGTGTGCGTGTGCGTGTGTGTGTGTGTGTGTGTGTGTGTGTGTGTGTGTGTGTGTGTGTGTGTGTGTGTACGTTTCTAACAGCCTCTCTGTATCCTATAGGAGTGTGGCGTCTGTTCTGTGTGAAGGGGGAGCTGCCAGAGGAAGGCTCTCTGTTGGAGGTGGACTGTGCCTGTGCCGGCCTGCGCTCCCGTGGATCCGTTGTCCTACTCAACAGCCAACAGGGAGCGCTCTACCTGTGGCATGGCTGCAAGACCCATGCCAGCTCCAGAGAGGTGGGCAAGAGGGCCGTGGAGCGCCTCACACAGACGTAAGTCTCCCCTATCGGATGTGTTTTTGTATCTCTCTTGTATGTGTTTTTTGTATTTCTTTTACTATTAAATATGTCAACATATAGGTGTTATATGATTGGTATGTATATGCTGATGTTAAGTGTGTGTGTGTGTGTGTGTGTGTGTGTGTGTGTGTGTGTGTGTGTGTGTGTGTGTGTGTGTGTGTGTGGTAGGTGTCCTCCTGAGCTGGGACTCAGCAGCATTAGCTCTGTGAATGTGCAGGATGTTGAGGAGGGCTCAGAGCCCGTGGAGTTCTGGAATGCTCTTGGGCAGCAGGACAGAAAGGCCTACGACTGCATGCTTCAAGGTACAGACCACCCTCCTGTTCAGATAAGCGACGACTGTAACAAAGTATTGAACACACTCCAGCTGAACTTGGCTGGATACTGGCTGATGGCTGCTGTTTGAAGATGATGAAATACTGTGTCATCTCTCTCAGATCCAGGGAAATACAACTTCACGCCACGCCTCTTCCATCTGAGCGCCAGCTCCGGGACTTTTGAGGGAGAGGAGCTGCAGAGTCCTGCCCGGTTGCCAGGTGTTGTCATGGCAATGCCCTTTGTACAAGAGAGCCTGTACTCCGTGCCTCAGCCTGGTGAGTGTACACTTCAAGTTCCCAAAAACACATATACACACACACGCACACACACACACACACACACACACACAAACACACGCAAAATTGCCAACAGTAATACTTTCCCTTTGGCCAAGTCACTAATCCCTGATCCTGTCTTTCCCTCTCTCCATCCCTCCCCAGCCCTCTTCCTGCTGGACAACCGTATGGAGGTGTACCTGTGGCAGAGGGATAAGCCTGAGGACAGTGAGAGCGCTGGGTCAGCCTGCGTCCGCTGGAGCAGTGAGAGGAGGTGTGCCATGCAGACAGTGGTCCAGTACTGCAAAGGTCAGTGGAAGTAGACTGCTATAGGAAAGACTGCTATAGTAGAACTGGGGTCAGTTGCCGAAAGCTTTGTAGCTTAAGTAGTACTTAAATTCTCCCAACAACCCAACCACAAAGCTATCAGATAGTAACAGTTTTAAAATCAATATTTGCAAGTCAATCTCTTGTGAGTAAAAGAACAAATGTTGTTGTTGCTGTTCTAGGAGAGGAGATTTAAAAAGGTGAAGTACAAGTGGCAACCAAGTGGAAAAATGGGGGTGGTAGGGTATTTTGAAGTCCAAGGGCTGTAATAATAATGAAATTCCTTTATTTGCTTAATAAATGCAGCTCTTTGATTGGCTGTTAAATACAGCCCTCTGATTGGCTGTAATATCGAGCCCTCTGATTGGCTGTTAAATACATTGTGAATGACCTGTGTGTGTATGTGTGGATTTGTATGTGTGTGTGTGTGTGTGTGCGTGCATGCGTGTACGTGTGTGAGTGTACAGTACTACTTTAGCTACAAAGCTTTCGGTAAACTGACCCCAGGTTGGTTGTGGTTGTTGTTAAATGTTGTGAGTGTATAATGTCTGTGAGTGTGACGTCCTCCTGTAATTGTGAAGTATTGTTGTAGTCATAGGGCTGTTTTAGGTTGAGGTTATGTAACTGTTATGTAACTGTCTTGAATGTTTTCATGTTTTTTCTAGAGAGGAACCCGAGGCGCCCGCCACAGGCCTACCTCATCCTAGATGGATCAGAACCCCTCACCTTCACCAATGTCTTCCCCAGCTGGGAGAGGAGAGCCACAAGTACCACACAGGTACAGGGTGATAGGAAAGTCCTCCTCTCATCTAATCACCATGCCACCGTCAGTAATCCAATGACCAGTGATATTATATGCAATGATACTTTCATAGCAGTTAACACTATTTATTATTTGGTATCACATCAGTGTCTGTCAGGTGTGTGTTAGGTATTGGCTGATCTGTATGTGTGTGTGTGCGTGTGTGTCAGGGGGAGGCGGGGCGTGTCAAGCTGACCTTGGTGCAGGACGCCCTGGCCCAGCTCACTAAGACCCAGTACCCTCTGGAGGATCTGCTGAGGACCCCCCTACCTGAGGGAGTGGACCCCCTGCGCCTGGAGATCTACCTCTCCGACCAGGACTTCCAGGTAGATGTAAGAACAGAGTGTAACTAGACCTATGAGCCACTAGGGAGCAGCATTAACCTTTCAATGGTCCCTTCAGTAATTGAAAAATTTAAATATCTTAATATCTTCCTGAGGTAGTCTATGAATGATAAAAACTGAAAAGAGTGGTCCCTGTTGTGTGGATCCAGCTATATGATCCAGGGTAAAGTTGCCTCAAGGCAATGGATCAGCTTATTCTGTCCAAATCCTCTACATACCACAGTCACAAATGAACTGGAAAGACAGGAACCATATCATTTAATAAAAGAAGTACATTTCTGTGTGTGAATGTGTTTCAGACTATTTTGGAAATGAAGAGAGACGAATACGACTCCCTCCCAAACTGGAAACAAGTCAACCTGAAAAAAAGCAAAGGACTGTTTTAAAAACTGTTAACAAGAGAAAAGATTTAATTTTATTTATGTTAAGTTAACCTAAGGAGAAAATGTGTTTTTTGTATTTTCTATTTTTAAGAAAATTATATTTTATTGTCATGTGATGACAATCGTGTACAGTGTTTTCTTAGTAGGTGTTTTCAAGTTGTATCTGTGTGTCTTATTTAAGTATGGTACTTTAGGGCCTTATTTTGTTTTCAGCCAAATGCTCTCAGTTTCGGAGAGACAGGACTGCCTAAACCTTCTAACAGAAGGGCTACCATCTCTATCCCAAATGAACTGTATTCATGTTACTATTCCTAGTTTAAATGAGTGTGTGGATTTCTTATTGACTATGGATTCCTTCAGAAATATTCATCAAAAATAGAACAGACAACATAACACATTTTCCTATGAAACTTTAATTTACCTGTACAAATCAATGAAGGAGAGAACTGAGAGAAAGGAGAGAACGAGGAGGATTAGAGAGAGGGTAACAAACTGTGGGTATAGGGATGAGAAAACACAGGAGTGCATACAAAAAAAATCAATTCTAATAAACAACGTAAACCAGGAGAATGAAAGAGTAACGACTTTCTTCGTGTTTCATCTCAATCAATATCATTCCGTCAAAGAGCTCTGCAGTCATGTTTCATGCTGAATTTCAGTTTGAATTCAAAGAAGAAAAAAAAGACGTGAGTGTCTTCCCAGAAAGGCAGTGTGAAACTCCTGATTTGTCTCTAAGCTTGACTGTGTGTGTTTGACAGTATAGTTTTGTCTCTAAGCTCTAATGTGTGTATTTTACAGTATCATGCTCTCTGGCTTTAAGTGTGTGTTTTACTGTGTTCAGGTGCCCCTTAGGTCTCATGTATGGAAGGTGTGCTACAGTTACAGTGTGGGTTAGTCGCAAAGCTGTCAAGTGTGATTTCGTGTTTGCAGTTTTGTGGAGATACTGTAAGCCATTAACTTTACAGCTGGGTAAATACTATGGCTCTTGGGGGGGGGGGGGGGGGGGGGGGGGGGGGGGGTTCAGTTATGCGCGGTAGTATTAGGAATGCATGGAATAGCAGGTAGTCATGCTCCAATAATATCGACCCAGTTAACACAAGGTACGCAAAGTCTGCTTCACCTAACTCAACATAGCCAACCCCCCATACACACATATTTGTTGTGTGTGATTTTGTGTTTGCGGATTTTGTGGAGATACTGTGGGCCATGTGTTTAACTGTAAAGCTGGGTAATGCTGTTATTGTGGCTCTTGGGGGGGGTTCAGTTATGCGTGGTAGTATTAGGTATGCATGGAGGAAGCCAACTTCCCCCCCCCACCCAGCAATCAAATACCATTCCAACCAATGGTATGAAATATGTATTTGATACCATTCCTCATTCCATTCTATGCATTACAACGTGCCCGTTCTAACTCTACCAGCCTCCCCTGGTACATACATAAAGTACGTCACTTAGACAAGACCAACACTACAGTGTGTATGATTGCTTGGCTTCACCCCCATCCACTGTGTCCGAGTGTTACTTCCCAGCCATTTGGACTGGGTGTCCAGGGGGTATTTTCTTCCCCAGCATGGATTAACTGACTAAACTTAAGCCTCCATGTGACTGTGCAGTCCTGACGGAGTGGATTAAGGGCCACCGCTGGGAGATGGTCACAATGGTGGGAGGACCAGCAAGGGGCCAGTCTCAACAATCTCTTTGCTTACTTTCGTAAAAATACAACCTGTAATCTGGATGTCTAACATCTATTTCAGTCATGATAATAACATGCATATGGTTATATGTGTAGGCGTATGAATACTGCATTTATTATAGCAATACAAAGTCGGAAACAGAAGGAGTGAAAGAATTGAAATGGTAAAAATGTTGGTGACTTAACCTTGTATACATGAGAACAGTTTTTCTGTAATGTGGAAGAAAGTTCTCTGTTGTGATGCACTCTAACTTATCTGGAGACTTCGATGCAGAGCAAAGCTGCACAACAAGGGCACCCATCTATTTCTAAACCAGCTTTGTTATTGCCGCTGTGGTGTCCGGCAACCCATCCATAACTAAATCAGCACAGTGGAGAAGCAGAAGTCTTGGGAAAGTGAATACGGAAGTTTTGAAAAACTTTTTTGTGAATGTATAAACTTATGTAGGTATGTGGGTAACAGTGTGAAGCTACACTACAGAGGACGGTGGTGCTTGCCTGTGTGTGTGTGTGTGTGTGTGTGTGTATGTGTGTGTGTGTGTGTGTGTGTGTGTGTGTGTGTGCTCTAGATGGCCTGCTCTCTCTGCATGTAGTCATAGGCAGGTAGGCTCCTCTCTGGTTCAGATGCCAGCGCCGCCTCCCGCAGCACCACCATGTGATCCTCAGCCGCATGCAGTGATTGGTCGATCCAGTCCATACTGCCGGACATATGACAGGCGTTCCGGGTCACCAGCACCAGGTGGCTGACTGACAGTAGGAGGGCGGTGGCCCTGAGGGGACACAATCAAGATGACATTTTTTAAATTTAGATTTCTCCAACGATGACAACCTCTCTTCTCTCAATTGTCTCTCTGATTATCATGGTTTTTCCACTTTTCTGGACCCTTCTCAGTCCATCATGAGTCCTATAAGCGGAGCTATTGGTCGGATGTCCAGCTGTCTTTGCTTTCCACAACCACTCCAGATGCGAGAAGAGCAAACATGATTACCTGGCATCCAAGAGGATGGGGTCCAGAGGAGGGTACATAGATCTCACCACATCATCCACCCTGCAGAGACAAGACAGGAGAAGGCAGTTCAGCCCATGTAATGTCAAATGGTCATATGGATTTGTATTAATGGCTCTTAGCTATGAATGATGAATATTGTAGTTTTGAGCCATATGTGAACGTTACCGAGGACTGATGCGTTTGGCTACGGTGATGATGTCACTGAGGCTGGCTGGGGCTTTGACCTTTGCTCCTGAGCCCATTGTCATAGCGACCAGCTTTTCAGTCAGGGTGTGGCAGATCTGTAAAAGGAGTGAGTGTGTAAATACTGTAGCAATCACAGTTAGATGATGATGAACTCAAGGTATTAAATCTGGGTTTAAGTTAACATTACTGTACCTTTAAGATTGAGATACAGTGAGACACCAAACCACTGTGAGAGGAAAACAAGCAATAATATGTGTTTGTTTGGATTATTGACACTTTAAAATATGTTTATTGGGTTATATTGCCTTCCAGTATTACTTAAATGTAATATTTGTATTTTGTGATTGATACTGGTAATGCTACTGATTCAACTGACTATGCTTATGGCTGTATTCAGACTTGAGATTGGCGCACGTAACTTTGAATTTCACGTCAATCGTTCATCAATGTCAAGGGAGGCTAGAGTGAACGTTTGAGTTACATTCTTGGATCTCAAGTTTGAATTTGTCAGCATGTGTCTAATACTGTGTGACAAATGATGAGACATACGAGGCGTCCTCGATCCAGTCCTCGTTCTCCAGGATGGCCTCGATGTGAGGGTTGGTAATGACCACGTCGTCCAGCTCTAGCTCTGACGGCTCACTCTGGGTCTCCATGGCGCCTATCAGGTCAATGTTGGGTCTGTGGGGGAGGAGGGGAGAAGTTCTGGTAAAAGGAAGAGAGAATGAGTAAGGGAGAGGGAGAAGGTGTGTTTGTGTGTGTGTGTGTGTTTGTGACAGAGAAAGGAGGGAGAGAGAGAGAGACTGAGAGAGAGAGAGAAGTACTGACAGCTCTAGAACTTTGACCTATGACCCAAACACCCCCCCGCCCCCTCCTCCACCACCAAACCGTATGCTACTGTACCCTATCCATTATACCCACCCACCCCGTGGTATGCCACTGTCTGTACCCACCCTTTCTACCCTTCCCCAGCTATACGTATCAAGGCACTGACTTGGAGTCGAAGTGGTGCAGCAGGTTGTGAGGGTGGCAGTAGCGATGTCGGCACACCACCACCAGGGCGATGAAGGAGGCCAGGAAGATGGTGGCCAGCACCCCAATGGCCACAATCACCACTGTCTCCATGGTGACCACAGGTCCCACGATGTCTGCAGACAGCAACACGGCGGCGAGAAGAGAAGAGTCCAATCAGATGTGTCTGGTAGTCAGGGCTAGGTTATGACTGGGTGCTCATCTGTGAAAGAGATTAGCTTAGTTGTTCACAGTTCATTTGTAACGTGTCGTACGATTGGGTCTCAAAGAGGCTTTCGCATAGATTATCTTAAGGAAGCATGTATGTCTACTTCAACCTTGATTTCTACTACACTTCAAAATACCCAATAGAGAACAGACCCTGATTCATGGCAGCTACGTTTGACACACCTTCAAGGCACACAAAACCCAGATCTTTATCAGAACACACAGAAAGCCCTCAATGGACGTGCCCATTGTTTGTGTTTAATTTACTGTTGTAGAGTACAGTAGTTTTTTTGTACAGTACATGTTTTTACAGTTTAAAAAAAAAATGTATTCGTACATATAAAGGAATTACAAAACAGTGAATGAAATGGATTAAGTGTGCCATGTACAGGTGAGGTAAGAAACCCATCTAGGGCTTATATTAAAACCTCACCATAACTTCAAGATTTCAAACATAAAGGTTAATGAGAAAAGAAAACCAAGACTTAAGCCTTTTCATTTGAGATGGAACAAGAAAAAACAAGAAAAAAACAACAACAACAGCAATATAAGTAGGGCAGAAATTTAAGAACTTAAACACTTCAATCAAAACGGCAAAAGAAACAAACTAAAGAATATACAACATATTCATCCAGGCTACCATTTTACACATCTAGATGCTATTCATGTATCGTTACATTTTCTCTTAAAAATAGGCAATTAATCACAGTATCTGGGCCAGGACATACTGTAGTACAGGTGGTTACATTATTGGCACATATTGTTTAGCATCTGTCACTTTTCACACATTTGCCTACTCGGTGCGACCATATGATCCTTGATAAACACAGTTAATGGTTTATGACTAATTTAAGCGTCAAATGCAGCTAGTTTCTCAACAGCTCCTCTTAATCAACGCTATGTCTGCTGTGTACAGGCCGAGCCCTTTGTACACGGCTGCGCAGACATCCTGTTTTTGCCATGTATCTGACATACTTTTCTGCCCATTTCAGAAATACCAAAATACACACAGCATAGAGGAATACAGTTAGAGCCCTACATACTTTCTTCTTTCTTTTTCTCTCTTAATCTTTTGGGTTTGTCAGTCGTGTGAATCCATAAAGTACTGTTCCACTGAAAGTTGTTTTCTCACGAGATGTATAAATCACGACTGCACCACCTACCTGCCCTCTGCCCAGTCTAGTTAGTCATTAACCTAGTCCTGCCTCACCTGAGTTTCACCTCAGGAGTGTGAGTGTGTGTGTGTGTGTGTGTTGTGTGTGTTGTGTGTGTGTGTGTGTGTGTGTGTGTGTGTGTGTGTGTGTGTGTGTGTGTGTGTGTGTGTGTGTTGTGTGTGTGTGTGCGCCTGTGTGTGAGAGAGTGTTTGACATAACCAGCATCTCACAACACTACTCTGGAAGAAAGCCATGGGCAGAAAGGGAAAAAATATAATTGATCTGTAATTAGGCATGGCAGTTATACAGTAGAGAGAGGCAATCTCAACACTGTCTTTTGTGCACAGTCACCATGGGCAACAGAATTACAGAATTACAACATTCCCAACTGACATTTTTATCCGGATGATTGTGTGAGATTCTGCTTTGGAATGCTATAATTCTTTAATCAGATTAATGTGAGGTACACTGGCCGTATCATACAGTGCTTTCTCCCTTCTCTTTCTATCAAGCATTTCTGACTCCTTTTCTGTCCAAAGGCCAGTGGTTGGGCCAATGGTGTTGGCTTGAGAGGCACATAGAGCATCAGTCACTGTCAAGGTCAGGTGTTTTGTCCAATTATTTCCCCCTTTTTTCCTCATTAAAAAGGTTTATTTGATTAACAGTTTTCCTTTTAATCCATTTTACCATCACTGTGGCCATCCCCATTTGGCAACAGAGATATGCTGTAGTTTGGTCCACACCAAGAACTCAACAGCACAACAGCTCACATGTACAAACTATCACTCCATCATTTCAGCCTGTGTATATTTGAGAACATTCATTGTTTAACATACTTAAGGATATTCTTGAGTTAGATGAAGAGAAGAGACGTGAACCTTGATTTCTGTAACCACAACCAAGTCATCTGATTAAGTAAATTGACCCCTTAGTTGGGTCACAGGAGGCATGTGCTTGGAATTTTTAACATGAATTTGGCTGTTTGAGAGAAGTTTTGAATCCTAAGCAACATGTCCAGTGGTGAAGATGTTTGTAGTACAGTAGACCAACATACAATACTATAGCAGGTATCAAAGCTGTGCTGGAAAATATAGTGCATAGGTGAAGTTATAGAAGGTGGTGCTCATTTTGAATTCCCTATCTTTTGCGGCTTTTGACAAGCCATAACTTCTCACTTATAACTTAATTGTTGGTCATTAATTGATTCATATTTTGGTCATCATCTACAATTCTGATTCTATGTGGTGGAGCACAGTAGAACCTGGAACTGTAATTTAAATTGAAAAGTCTCTGTGCCGCCTAGTCATGTCCCAGATTGCAGTTACTAACTACCACTACCCCCGAAATTCACTATGCTACTGATAAGGGTTGGATACTTGGAGCAATGAGAGGCCATTGAATTTGTATTTTACACAACAGAATAATCTTTTTACAAGCACACTGTCCGGACCGACAGTTTTTCCCTATCAAAAGTTAACTGTTTAGAAACATGATCTTTCAACTTCATCTGCCAAAGTTTAATTTTTCTTGACAACAACTCAACCTCATCATGTCCAATATTTATTAAAAAAAATCTAAGACTTTCTGTTTTGATACACACTTGAAATATTTTCAAAATTGCAGTGATCAACTCAGAAGAAGAGATTTGTCAATTTCTTGTCTTTCTCAAATGTACTTGACAGTAACGATTTTCAGTATTACAATGGATTAAAATTAAACCTAATTCCAGTCTGAAATCAATACCTGCTTTAAAGACATTCTGAACACGGCAAACAAACAAAAAAGTTTAAATTAATTAGACCACAATTAACTTACCTATGCATTTTGTCAGTTTTCTTGAGTTCGCTATGCGAAACAAAGCACCTATTCCCCTAGGCGAACGGAGATGGCACGGACTTCTCCAAACCGCGAGTGCGCGCAGGCCATTACGTGAGCGCGGCATTCGGTGTATGAGTGATGATAGTTCACACCAAACGTTGCAAACGTTGAACTCAAGGTAGGCCTAATCGTGCTACTCAGCCCGGGTTGTGCGCTAGCCACCACTCATTTAGCACGGGGACGCGCGCGGAGGAATGTGCCTTCTGTTTGTCCGAATGCTGAAACAATGCGATGAAAGATTTAATTATCATCACCATTTCATGCATTTTCCAATGTTATTATATTTTATTTTGTTTATCATTGAGTCTTTTTAATGGCAGTCGGGCCTACCACGTAAACATGACCACATCCGAATAATTTGCAAATAATTCCATTGTTGCTTTAATTTTTAGCAAACCCTAATAATACTGGGCTACACTTTTGCCATACATTATATTATTAATGATTGCGTGTTTAGGGATTCAGTGGGATTCAAAGTTGTATGTCAATTTCTCTTCGCAGACCCAGAAGTGCAAGTAGGCTACCGCTAGATGGCGTGCACTGTCCATAAGATTTCGTGACTATAAAGTTAAGCTTTATCAAGATCAACCAGATCAACCAGCCAGATCAACCAGACTGCTCGAAGCACTTCCCGAATCGGAGATATAAAATCAGACAGTGTAACAATTGCAAAATGGAGTAATGGAATATATTGCTGCAGGGCTCCACACCCCCTTCACATTGTTATCAGAAATTAGATAGTGACCCACTCAGCTGACTCTGGAGTCCATCTGTTGTTTGAAACAACACACTATTAAAATGTGGGGGGAAAGATAGTGTAATGACCACAGACAGATAACCCAGCTACGAAGGGTCTGACCCTTCACTTTCAATGGCAGGACTTGAAATAACACAGTCTAAACAAGAGACACATAACATATCTAACCACTAGTGCAGTCAACACTCAACAGAGTTCCCTCATTTGGTGTTGCTACAATGTCTCGACTAATTACAGTATTGCAGAGCGTCAGATGGCAGCGAATCCAAACAACTGGTGGAGATAATTATACGCTGCTTGTCTGAAGCCAACACAAAGGCAGGGTGCTTTTTGCACAGGCCATATGGTTTGTTAGAGTGCTACGCCTATCTGAATAATGAGTTAATTGGAATGGCAGTGCAGGGTGGGTAGACATGCTTGTTTGAAGTGTCTACACCACTATGCCAGCATGCCGTAGAGTGAGTACACACCCCCTAGTAAACATTTAGAAGCCAAAACAACCCAGGAAGAAGATGTGTTTTGGTAGTAGTTTAATTGAAGCCCTGACCGTGTGTGAATGGGAGGCAGAAAGATGCCAGGGGAGCCAGGTGTTGTTGTTCCCTCATAGTTTGGAATGAAAATCCCATTATCCACTTCATAATACATATTCATTTCAAGGGATGTACCATTTTCTTAACATAAACTAGATTAGATTAGATGCTTATCCACACATTAACATGCTGGATCCTCTCTGCTGCTAGGGGAAATTAAAGTTTCTCACCATGACCCAGTAGTTCTCAGTATAACTCTAGGCAGGCTCTGAAAAGGTTCTCCCCCTCTCATTGACCCCCCCCCCCCCCCCCGGAGTGTGAATAGCATCATCACCCACAAAGCTGTGTAGCGGTTATTTCAGCTGCCACCTCTCCTGCATACAGCAGATCCAACCTGCTGATAGCAGTCTGTGCCCCTGGAGAGAGAGAGCTTGGCTCACTGTAATTGAACTATTAGCTTTCATTAATACTGCCTGGGTGGATGGTGTCATTCTGCATGTCCTAGAGCTCAGAGCCTCAGGTCTTATGTGAGTCTTGTTGGAACAAGAGAGTGCTACCAGAGATGTTCTATATTGAGAAAGAGGCTTTGGTCCTGCCATAGAGTTAGAGGATCATATAGCCCTACAGTACAACAGGTTATAGGTTGATAGTAGTGGGCCATTTCTCATACAGTATCTTCGTGGTAGTAGCAGTGAGAACACGGTTGCTGTAGAAATGGCCAGGTGGTATCTTTCTCCCTTTGCCTTTGAAATGCAAAACTGTAAAGCCAGCTGCAGGGCTTACTGTAGCTGCTCACTGGTGCTAGTCAGTGACTCATGTTTTCTACCCGATGATTTCACCTATCTGCGTCACACAACATGGATTCATCCTGTGCGGGGAGACAACGAGAGTTGGCTCTGTGTGAAATGGATGCTGGATGCTGGCAAGTCCTCTTTAGGGTGGATTTCCATCACTCACATTTTAAGAAATGTTCATTAGTCACAGCTAATTTGGGTTGAGCTGGAATTCCTCCAGTTGTTGGCACAGAAGCAAAACCCAATCATCACCAGACTGCTGAGGCCTTGCTGCTGGGTAGTAATACAGTAGATGAAATTCAGGGGAGGCTGGTGGAGGTAGAAATTGGAGGATGGGCTCATTGTAATGCATGGAACAGAATGAGAAATGGTACCAATGCATTCCATGCATTACAATGACCCTCAAATAGAACCAAATGGGAAATGGTCTCAAACACACGTGTTTGACACCATTCCTCATTCCATTCCATGCATTACAATAAGCCTGTCATTCCTCATTCCATTCCATGCATTTCAATGAGCCCGTCCTCCAGTTCCGTCCTCCAGCCATCCTCTGGTCTCCAGTCCCCATGGCCTTTCATGACATCTGTGGCCCTCAGCGTCTCTCTGGATGCAGGGGGACACAAAGCCTGAGCAGAGGAGGGGCTGCTTCCACAATGGCAGATGGCTGAGGTTATATCTGGGGGTAGCTGTTCTACCATAACAACACACTGATGATTTATCTATTCATTTTCTTAATATAATCACTAACGGTGGGCCACATTCATCACTGACAATTTTTGACATGTGCATGCATATATGTAGATGTGTAGATATTTTTTGGGGGGCTGATGTTTGTTTGGCAGTTTGTTTGGCAGTGACAGAGTAATACATCTTCCGCAGACCTGTCAACATGTACAATGTTTAGTGAAGAATTAGTGTTGTTGGAAAAGGCATTTGCGTGTTTGACTACCCAAGTAGATTGGTATGAGATTGATAGGTTTGCTGAGGTACTGTGCTGTAGAACTCCTTTATAATGGGCGATGGTTTGTTGGTTTTCCCAGTGTTTCTTTTATTAATATGGCTGAGGCGAATGTTTTTAACCTGATATACTTAGCATGTTGAAATCATCACGGCATGTCCTTGTCATTCCACAAATGACTATTTGATTATATTGTCAGCCGTGGAATAAGATGATTAATGTCTATTACCTCATTCCTGTTTTGCCAAGCCATTAGCAAATTGTTATGTTGTTAAAGAGTTCCCTAGGATGCTGCTAAACACTGTTGATCTGAATCTTTTTTGATTTGATTTGAAATGGAATACTACAGAGGTAAGTTAATCAGTGAATTGGTATTTTGGATTTTGTCAGATTTTCTTAAGCATCTCAAATGTTCAATACTGATCAATTGTCTTACCATGTGTTATTTGTTTGTTTGTTTACCTGGTTAATGCTCATCTTGTTTTCCTTTATATTCTGCTTCTTGGAAGGAAGCCATGTTGCCGTGATAGAAAATGTCAGCCCAAGCCAATATACTGTCAGAGTGTTTTTGTTGTCTGTACCTTTTCTGATAGTGCTTCCTTGCCAGGGGTAACCTAGAAACTATGACAACGCCACCTGAGTCCCCAGCCCATAATAAGCACATAATGGTCCATGAGAGTGCTGCCCATTGGAATCTGTTATTCCATTAACATGGCCCGTTGACAATGCACAGGAGTGCAATGCATTTCTGGTTGTGGAGGAAAAGGGCTTGTCAAGAGGAAGACATTAAATAATGTTGAAATGATCATTTCCATGATGATGAAAGATAAGGCGTGAATCTCCTTATCTCAGTGTTGAGTGAGGTCAGAGTTAACAAGGTCGGTAACTGTCTTCTAATAAAAAATGCCTCTGAATTTTGGCGTGTTTCTGTGTGCATGTGGATGTACGAGAGGTTGTAAAATCATTGTGTACAGAATGTCTGTATATGACAGTATGCATTGTGTTTGTCTCATGTTTGAGAGGATAGCATAACTGTCTTACTAGGGCATTGTTGAACTGAATCATTAGCACATACAGTAAGTATCGTTCAAACTGGGGTCTCTGAACTGACAAGCCAATTCATGTTCTTCCTGAAAACTCTCTATTCCAAAAGGTTGTCCGTGTGCGTTTGCATGATTACGATTATTTGCCCGTTCAAATTTCCAGAAAGCCAATTTTCTGTGAAGAAGGACTTAAAAGTCCCTTGGCTTTTGCCAGAACTAGAGGGGCAAAATGACAGAAGCTTCCCAGCTTCCGAGCCCTAGGGCTTTCTGAATCCCTGCAGCCTCTACAGGCTTACATGGCTTCACTTTTCATAAGCGGCTGAGTGAGAATCGCAGGGCAAGCTTTCCCGGGACCGAGAAGGAGTGGAGGAGACGAGAGGACACAGCAGCGTCCTTGAGAACCATAACAATTCAGCAGGCTTTTAGCCAGACAGCTCTACTTCTTTGTTTTGGGGTTCTTTGTCTCTCTTCTCATTGAGAAAATCCATTTCCTGGGAGAGAGGATGTGCAAAGCAGCTCATAGAAAACATATATCTTTTTTATATTATATATATTTTTTTTTCCTTTCGTCACTGGATATTGCTCAGTGTGGATACTGTATACACAGCATATCCATATTGTTGGTTCTGTGTTCATTTTGTATGTTTGTGTGTTGTCCTGGAATGTATGTGTGCACTTTGGATGTTTGTGCAAGTAGCTTATTGGTTATCACATAAAGACACTCAATGGCCTGCAGTATACCTAGAAGGTGGATCGTTCATCAGTGATGACTATCACAATTCAAACAAGATATCTTCCTCTGGTTTATGACAGAGGAGTGTCTGCTAAGTCTTGCCTGTTGCCTGTGTGATTAACTGTGACTAGCTCCATGTGCTAGACAGGGCTCATGTCATTAGGAGGGATGAGGCGACCTTTCCATCACTTTCACGGAAATGGACGATGCCTAATGTAATTTCCTGCTTTTGAATTTGGCACATGATGTAAACCATGCCCAGACTCTCATCGTTGTATGAGGGATCACAGCCAGCCTGAAGTCCATCACTGTGACACAATGCAGATCCACCTCATCAATGGTTATTCAGTGTTGGGTCTTTATGTGCGTTCATCAAAGTACTCTATGTGTCTCTTAGTGGTGCATAGTCTATAATCAAAGGACTGCTGCAAAAGTATGTTTTGAGAAGTATGTCGTTGAGTTTGCTTTGTGTGTATCTGTCTTTGTTTGCTACTCTTAGTTTAGCAGAGCTGGTCAGAGCTGTACAGCCCCCTGATGACTATGATTCTGACTCTGTGACCCCTGCTGCTGCTGAGACAGGTAGAGTACCAAACAAATAAGAGAAATCACTGTGCTGGTGAACTGTTGTCCAACCCTCCCTTACTCCACAGAGAGCCTGAGGGTGTATGGAGCATTTCAAGTGCACAACACTGCACTCTCCTTCACCTCGCCCCCCCTAAACAAACACACACACGCACACACACACACACACACGCACGCACGCGCACACACACACACACACACACGCACGCACGCACGCACGCACACACACACACACACACACACACACACAGACACATATTTGAAGAATAATTTCTTCTTCCATCTGTGTCCTTATCAGTTCTTTCTCTCTATTTGCCAGAGCAACTGCTCTTGCCTTCTGCAGTACATTTTGATCTCTCAAGTCTACTCGATCCATCACCCTCATTCAGTATTCTCCCCTACATCTGCAATTTTCTTTAATTTAATTTAAGTAATTGCTCCCCTCTTGGGTTCTTTATCACTTCTACACAGAGTGGTTCTTCAGGTCTTTTCTCCAATCTCACAGAAATGGTTCCCCCTCTTAGATCTTGTGTCCAATCTTATGGCAATTGCTTCACTTGCGAAGCTTATATGTACGTGAGAGTGCAAGGGAGACGAGAGAAAGTGGGGATGTTAACTCTCTCTGAGGTAATTGGAAGTCTTCTGTCTGTTGTGAAGCCATTCACCCATGCAAGAGGAGTGGAGACCAATCTTTGTTATCCAGATGGTAGGATTATAAACTGAATTACCTCACACAACATGTAGAGTGCCCCTATGTGTCAGAGCACACTCTGTGTGACATCTCATCAAGCAGCCCTGCATGGGGGAAATGGTCATCTCAGACACTTGTTACCTATGGAGAGACATGGAAAGAGTAATTTGATGGTGTGTGTGCATGTATGTATGTGTGTATATGTATGTGTGTGTGCATGTGTGCCTGTGTGTGTGCATGCATGCGTGTTGTCAGTGTGTGTGTCAGTCTGAGAATGAGTGTGTTTGTGTTTAGCACATATGTTCCCCCTTCCTCCCGGAACTCGCGCTCCTCAGAGAGTCTCTCTTGTGCGTACTGTGTTGGTTAGTGCAAGGAGGTAGAAAATGAAGTGTGTAAAACCCTTGAGAGGAGGACTTTATTATTTCATACAGTAGCTCAATTCTACGAACCAATGGAGGCTTTTGGCTGGAGGCTGTTTCCCCGCCTAATCTGAGATATACTACCCTCACCTACACACTCTCCAAGAGTAAGGAGGATGACCTTGCTGGGTTGTAACGAGGGTAAGCATGTTCAAATTAATTGTCCTGATGGGAATTTATGATGATAACCTCAGTGTTTGTAAAACTATCCATATCATTGGTGATCCATGACGATGCTGACGTTTGCCAGCGAGGTTTACCGGCAATTACAAAATATGTCAATCAACCATGTAGGTCACCCTGTGTCTCAAAGAAAGGACACTCTCCCACAATAAACGTTCTCGTCATACCTCTAATGAGACTCTATTACTGCACATGTCTAGCTGAACGAATGGGCTTTCTCTTGGTTAAATGCCCAGGCTCTGTTTGAGGCGAGCAGCCAAGCCTGGTTGAGGTGAAAGGGCATTGACAAGGCGCCCGGCTGGAAGCGATGTGTGTACCAGCCGTGCTCTGCAGCGCTGATGAAATCCACTCTGTGGTCTATTGATCTGGCCTGCGGTTTGATTGATGCTGTCTTTAAAAATTCATTAGGCTGCGGCATGGGGGAGCTACGGGGCGGCAGGCACTTCTGTAGGGCACATTTGTCTATGTTTACACAGCCAGGAGCGTTCACTCAATAGCAGGAAGAGAGGCCTGACAGGGGGACATGCTGTGGTTCTGTACCACACACACTCGTACACTCATACACATACACACACATACATACTGACTCTCTCACTGGTACATATTCTACACATTCTTACACACACACACACACACACACACACACACACACACACACACACACACACACACACACACACGCACACACTTACCCTTATATTGAGACCCACACAAGACCATTGACTGCAATATAGATACAGAAAGTCATTATCTCTTTTAGTTGCCATGATAAGGAAGATGTGTCCCTGTAGTTGTGAGGTGCAGATGTTGATGGCTCTCTGCCCTGATCTCTCACACGTGTCTGGTGTGAGTATGTGAGGTATTGATTTCTCCTTGTACCCAGAGCCTACACTGCTTAACCCTGCACCATACATCACTGGACCACGACAGGGGATTGATTCACTAACATCAATCCATTCATGAATCGAAATGTGCGCTGACAGCTATACTGCAGCCATAGACTATCAGCACATAAAGAGTTAATCATCACAAGAGCGTCCCCAATCAGAGGGGAACACTCAGGGTTGGTGAGGGTTGCCACTTCCAATTCAGACAAGACGTTCATTAAGACTGTGTGGTTCAATTAGAAGGGAAGTGCTTAATGGAGGCAGGTCCAGTGTTTAATTGTGTACTCTGGGTGGTAGAGAGGGAGTGTTTCTTGACATCAGGGGCTGGCTTAGGGTAGGGTTGGAGGGGGGGAGACACACTGGAGACAGAGGGAGAGAGAGGGAGGGGGAGAAATAGTGGGAGAGTGACATAATGAGAGAGGTGAAGACAAAGCAATTGCTCTGCCTCTGTTTATACATAGTGATATAATGTGTTTTCTATAACGTTTTGTTTTGCTATGATTTATTGCTTGCTTTGGATACACCTTTTCTATGTTACAATTTGTACCTACAGGTATAAGGTTTCCACTATCACGACTATTCCTACAGCAGGGAAGGGTGATGGAAGGAAGAAATCGGAGGACGGGCTCATTGTAATGCGTTGAATGGAATGAGGAATGGTATCCAACACACATGTTGGATACCATTCTTAATTCTGTTCCTGTATTACAATGAGCCCGTCCTCCGATTTCTACCTCCACCAGCCTCCACTGTCCTACAGTTCCAAAGCCCTCTCTGAAAGCTAGTTGTATCCTTTACTCTTTCCACACACCCTTCACCCACACTGTCCTTTACTGAAAAATGCCACAATAATCTCAATTCTTCATGACATCAGAGACTAATCAGAGGCTGAACAGAGTGACTGAACCAGAGCCTCCCTCACAGGGTATTCTGGGTCAAGGTGTGCAGTATTTCAGTTGCCAGTATTTATAGCAGTACAGAAGGATGGCCGTGACGAGGCCATGAAACACAGCAGAACTGGGTAGTTGAGGAAGGGAAAGGAGAATTTGGGTATGCTTCTGCTCCTGCCTCACCCCTGTATCCCACCCACGCCTGCTGCAGAGAGGGAAGAGTTCACATACACACACACGGCTCTACTCCAGCGCTGAGTGAGCAAAGACCTGGAGCCCACACTATGTTGTTATATAGCATATTATATAGTGTGTGTGTGTGTGTGTGTGTGTGTGTGTGTGTGTGTTTGTGTGTGTGTTTGTGTGTGTGTCTGTGTGTTCATGTGTCTTTGATGCTAATGGGTTCTATTTTCAGCAGGTGCAAAACAGATGCAAGTCCAAACGCAGGCTTATTGGCAATTTGTGTTGGCGGTAACAGGTGAAAATCCCAGGCGCTGTCTCGCCTGCACTTACGTGGGTGGAGCCGCGGTAAATAGAGGTGTGTTCATGACAATAAGCAGGCCCCCTGATCTGTACGCTGAAAAATGTGACCTTGAAAATAACACTCATATTTCAGAAACACCCCCCAAAGCGTCACGCTAGCGCCGGCATTTGCACTAAAACAGTTTTTTTTTTACGCAGTTAAAAATGTCTGCTGCATGTGTGTGAGAATCTGCCCATGGCTATCATTATCAACATACTGTTTTGATCATCATGACTCAATTAAAAAATGTCACCCCTGGTTTCAACATGTCACGTAACAAACTTGTGCGAAAGCATATTCACATTAATACAAACAATAATTACTTCTTTCTCCTGAGGAGGAAATATTTACCCCCAAAGGAAATGTATTTATACAAACATTGACTGTGTGTTTGTGAAATGGCCAGGAGCAAACAGGCGTAGTCAGTGCTGTATTGGATAATGAGCCTTGAGACGGAGTCCCAATTGATCTGAAGCCTAACAATATCTGCTATTGTGAACAACAACAATTCATTTCCCTCTCATAATGAGATGCCATGGGTACTCGTAGCTATGCCATGGGGGCTAAATTGATGGTAGACTGTGGGCCCTTTTGAATACAAACGGTTCACTGGTTTATTTGAATTAGTCAAAATGACATTCCAGAGACAGAATGCATCGAGAGAAAGATTCTTTGAATAAACATGCCGTCGAGAATTAGTTTAGCTCTTTTTTTGTGCATTAGCAGTGTCTGCTCTGTGTGTGTTGAAGCATACGGCTCATCTCAAAGCACTTAGTTTGTTTGTGCTTTTCTGAGCCTTCGCCCTTTTCTTAGACTGAACATTCACAACTAAGTTGTGGAGTTATTTATGACGCAGGTTAGCATACCGTTAGAAAGATGTTGGCTGGATGATGACGCAAGTCATACATAATCACTCATCTCTTTGTTTGTTAGGAGAACAATGACTGACTCAAGGATGCATGTCTAGTGGTGATCAGCAGCTCTTCTGTGTGAAGCATAACCATGAACTTCTTCTCTCCAAGCGCTCTTCTACCTTTTTCTATTTTTGTTTTGGAAGTATAACAACAACCATTCCACATGAACTCCAAGCAGCTCTTAGGAGCTTTCTGACACAAGACAAACAGCATCTCCCCTTTCCCTTTCTCTGTCTCTATCTCTGTCTGTCTGTGTCCTCCACCGTTCAGACAGAATGTACCATACTAAGAGACCTTGGTGAGGAGAGAGGACACAGTCCTTTCATCATCAGTCTGTCATCACGGGGGTTTTAGAGAGTCCACTCTAACTGCTTCTGTTTGGAGTACTCAGCTCTATTGATTACAGACGGAAGGCCAATTCAACGACCCTGAAGGGAGAAGATGGAGAGAGAGAGAGAGAGAAAGAGCGAAAGGACCCCCACTTTGCTGACGGACCTGGCGCACTCAGTAATAAACTCATTCCTCATTCCATTCTGAGCATTATGATGAGCCTGTCCTCCGATTTCTACCTCCACCAGCCTCCCCTGGTAGAAGATGTGGTGCTGAGAGTATCTCTTTCATGACTCACAAGTGTCAGCAAGGGTGGTGTTGGGGTTGGGGTGGGATGGGGATGGTGTTGGGGTTGGGGTTGGGGTTGGGGATGGGGATGGGGATGGGGATGGTGTTGGGGTTGGGGATGGTGTTGGGGTTGGGGTTGGGGTTGGGGATGGGGATGGTGTTGGGGATGGGGATGGTGTTGGGGTTGGGGATTGTGTTGGGGTTGGGTTTGGGGATGGTGTTGGGGTGGGATGGTGTTGGGATTGGGGCGGGATGGGGATGGTGTTCGGGTTGGGGTGGGACCAGGGGACAGAACGCCCACAGAGGGCGTAGGGGGGTAGAGGGGTGGTGGAAGACGACGGTGGTGGGTGGGGTGCTAGATGATGTGCTTCGATAAATCACATCTGTTCTGGAGACATGGGCTTGACGCGGGTTGTGAACTGTGACCAAACGATAAGGGAAAATAAACTGATCAAAAGAGAGAGGAAGAGAGGTGGAAAATTGAAAACTCACACTCTCCCCAACTCCTCCCCCTACCCATCTTACACTCTTCCCCTGTCTTCAGTCTGCTCACTTTAAAAGGCGGTGGAATCTGGCTACCTCTCATATTAACGATGGTTCAGCTTGATTTCTCAGCCTACACTGTGACTCTCTCTGACTGAGCTGCACACAGTGTGGCATCGTAGACAACAAAGGAAACACAAATCTTATGGTAACACTATACTCACTTGTTGATACAACTCTATTACAACTGGTGCAACACTGGCTGGTACATAAAGAAGACATCTCTTGGATAACACACAAGATTCAAAACAAGATGAAAAATCCCTACTGTATGCAGGAAAGGGAGATACTGTAGTGTCCCTTCACAGACTGTGTTCAGTTTGTATTGAGCTCTTTCTAGTCTGATCACAGAGAGGCATTGATCCATAGCACATGTCTCATGATGCTAGCAGCTAGCTAGCCTGTGGCTCCAATCAGAGAGGTTTTGATCCGATCCTCTCTCCTCTAAAGAGATCAAAGCTTGTGTAGCAGGTTGGTCTGGTGAGGTCGTCTCTGAGGCCTCCCTGTTCTCTGATGTTTTTTTTTCTTGATTCTGTGGGCCACAGTCATGACCAAGGTTTAATTACCATACTGCGGGGATCTGTGGGCCAGAACACGGAAATTACTAGAATTATTCGCCTGCGGTGTCACACTAATTATGGAGCAGAGACTTGTCGCCAAAAAAGATAATTAAAAAATAATCTTTTAGAAAGATTGTAATGAGAGAGAGAGAGAGAGAGAGAGAGATGAGGGGGAAGAGAGATAGAGAGAGAGCAGAAGAACAAGTAGGAACTACGTTTCCAGCATCTGAGAGTTAAGTGTACTGGGAAACTGAAATTGGACTTGCATGAGTGGAATATCTAATCAGGCTACTACTGAGAGTGTGTGCATGTGTTTGCATGTATTTTGGATGTTACCATGCAACTGTGTGTGTGTGTGTGTGTGTGTGTGTGTCAGGGGAGGCTGGTGGAGGTAGAAATTGGAGGACAGGCTCATTGTAATGATGTCTCTTCTGCCTGCTCAGGTACAGTAATTAAAAGGCTCCCTCCATTCCCTCATCAGCCCCCAGATTTCACACACAATAAGAAGCACATCTCCTCTGCGGTGTTAGCAACACAGCCAGACACAAAGCAGATGGTGGAGGAGGGGAGTGCTGCTCAGTCTTTGAAACACTAGTCGCAGAGAAGACAGACGACGTCGTCAATGTTTGAGAAGCTATTGGACTTAATGTGCCGACTCATGCACATAGTAGATTGTATGGGGAATATCGAAAGCACTGTAAATGGCAAAAAAAAAATCATCCATCAGTGGGCACCAGGCTGGAGGAGGCAGAAATCGGAGGACGGGCTCATTGTATTGCATACATCCTCATTCCATTCCATGCATTAATTACAATGAGCCCATCCTCCGATTTCTGCCTCCACCAGCCTCCCCAGTACCTCATGTCTGTCTGATCATGTGTCTGTCTGATCATGTGTCTGTCTGATCATATGTCTGTCTGATCATGTGTCTCTCCTCCTGTGTGTCTCTCCTCCAGCACTGTGTTTCTGGGAAGGACTTCATCTGTATTGTGAGTAAGAATTCCCTCATCCTCCCTCAAAGGACAGAGCCTGTAATGTTGTTTATATTAGGCTGATGTAGCCATGTATGGTAGTGTAAATACTTTATATCACATAAACAAACTGAAAAATCAACAACAAACACATGCAGGAGACAGCAAGATAATGAATAAGATTGTGAGAGAGGAAAAGTTAGAGAGGTTGATTCAGAGAGCGTGAGTGAGAGCGAGAGGGGTTTTCTAGAGAGAGAGGGAGACAGAGAGAAAGAGAGAGAGTGTGAGGATAAGTGCTAGTGACAGGCCAGGCCAGCTACACGGCGGGGTACAGTGTTATGATTCCTAGGAGGGGTGGTGCTAATCCAGACGTTTACCTCCACGCTATTTAAACCCATCTGATGTAATCTGCATGTACATGCTCTCTCATGTCAATTACCAACATGCAGGCCTAGCCTCTGATGGCCCTGTGTACCTGTCCACTGTGATTTAGATCTGCGCTGAGAGAAAGAGAGAGGGAAATATACACACACACACACACACACACACACGCACATGCACACACACGCACCCACACACACACACACACACATACACACACACACGCACATGCACACGCACGCACGCACACACACACACATACACACACACACTGACACATACGCACGCGCACACGCACACACACACGCACACACACACACACACACACACGCATGCACGCACACACAGACACACACACACACGTCCTGTACGGAACAGTACAGCACCGGAGTCACGCCCCAAGTGTACACACCTCCTGAACAAACAAATACGGTAATTAAATATGCATAACATACTAGATGAGCTATTGCCTGGAGTGTGGGGTTTAGATGGGGTTTCAGTGTTCAAACTATCCCCCCATACGTTGCACCGCAGGCTATACACTCTGTCAAGGGCCTTGGGGCAGATAGAAACAAACACGCACACACATCTATTTATAGTATGTTTATTTCATCATAAAGGCACTTGACATGTGAAATGTCCATTATGATTAAACATTTAATATCAGTACAGACTGGAACCTTGTTCTTGTGAAGGCATGTAATTGCCTTTCATTGTTTTATGAAACCTCCAGAAATATCCTCATAAATACATAACGTAACACTTGCTAGTGCCCATGTTTACTGAATAAAGTTATTCAAGACGACTGGTGCTCCATTGTAATGAGTGAGGCACCAAACAGACATGACTAAGAAAGAGCAGGTTAGCTCCCCAGTCTTCCTCCAGGACGTCGTCAAGCACTACTGTATGCTAACGTTTTGTCGTTGTTGGTAAATAGCTATTGTCAGTAACCATTTATCAAAGGAGGTATGTGGTCTGTATAACTACAGGCGTAACGCTCTGGATATGCGCTAATCTTGGGATTTACCGCTATTCCACCCACGTGAGCCAGAGACGAAACAGCGCTACAACGCAGTGGTATTTTCACCTGTTACCACGGACACCAAATTGCTAACGCCTGCGTTTGCACATGCGTCCGTTTGGCAGCGGCTGAAAATAGAGGCCCTAGTGAGTGGCAGATTGTGACCGCTCTCTTCCCCCTGACCTGTCATGCTCCTGTAAAGGCCCATAGGTCTGGCTGCAGCACCGTGTTCCAGGAAGGCCCAGCTCTCCACCGGAGCGTCCTGGCACGAGGCCTGCCCAGACTGGGACACAGGTGCACAGGGCCCCAAGAGACACATTGAACAGGATCTGTGTGTGAAAATGTCCAGCTGTGTTGCCAAGGTCATGTTGGGACTAGCCGAGATGTAATGTTCTATTTACGGTATGAGAAGAAAAATGACCTGTATTTTGAAAATGTGTTCAGATAGAGACAAGAATGAATGATGTCTGTGTGTTGCAGTGCTATCTGTCATTCATGCTCAGGTAGGCATACACTCTGTCATTGTCGATTGGTCCTGTAGATTAGGCTCTCCGGGGGATTCTCTCTGTGACCTCTGCAGCTCTATCAAGCTGAGCCCCATGGCAGACCTGTAGGCTCGGGGGACATGGAGAGGCTTCTTAAGCCTCCAGAGAGCTGAGCAGTGGGTAACTGACGAGGAAATGTCCCAGGGAGAGAGGGATGGAGGGATGAAGAGGACATGTCCTAGGGAGGGAGGGGTGGAGGGATGAAGAGGACATGTCCTAGGGAGGGAGGGGTGGAGGGATGGAGGGATGAAGAGGACATGTCCTAGGGAGGGAGGGGTGGAGGGATGAAGAGGACATGTCCTAGGGAGGGAGGGGTGGAGGGATGAAGAGGACATGTCCTAGGGAGGGAGGGATGGAGGGATGGAGGGATGAAGAGGACATGTCTCAGGGAGAGAGGGATGGAGGGATGATGAGGACATATCCCAAGGAGGGAGGGAGGGAGGGATGATGAGGACATGTCCCAGGGAGGGAGGGAGGGAGGAAGGGGTGATGAGGACATGTCCCAGGGAGGGAGGGAAGGGAGGATGAAGAGGAGTGCAGGTGGAGAAAGGAAGAGCTGTTGGGCAAATCCAAGCATGCTAAATTGTCAGTCCTGACAGAAAGAGAGACATAGAGAGAGAGAGAGAGAGAGAGAGGGAGAGAGAGAGGGAGAAGGGTAATGAGGGAGGAATAAAGGCGGATGGGGATAGGTGTCTAGGGAACTGTAAATAATATGTTGCACCTGTGAGAAAAGAAAAAAGAAAAAGAAAGAAACACAAGAATGGAGAGAATGTGAGAGATGAACAGAGAGGAGCTGACATGTTGCGGAAGATGAGAAGAGGGAATTGGAGCGTCTAGTACTTTTACACCTGAAAAACAGAGATGAGAAGAAGAAAAAAAGAGATAGAGAGAGAGAGAGAGAGAGATAGAGAGAGAGAGAGAGAGAGAGTAAATAGGAGGAACGGTGTGTGTTTATGTTTAGTTTGAAGTATGAGAGAAACTCTCAGACACAGCTTTCCTCTCTGCTGTCGCCCTCTGGCTGTGTTTGTGATTAAAGGTTAGCAGTGCATGTTAGCTCAACCTCTCCCCTGTGTAGTCAGAGTGATGCTCCTGTGCTTGTTTCTCTATTCATCACTATTCATCACAGGCTACAGGCCTAAACCCTCCCCTGGAGTCATGCTCACAGACCTGCAATCGCAATAAATCCTTTGTTTGTTGTACATTTGAGGGATTACATTGTAAACATCACTCTGATCATTTTGACCAAAGCGTGGCATATTTGAAATGACTCAAATATGGTTTATGAGTGAAGAATGAACTGCATTGTGAGATGATTTGAGTCAGACATCTGCTCAGGGCGTGGAAATCTCATAAATGTCCACAGAACCCAAGCCCTACATTTTCAGAAAATGTAAGCTATCCTCATGTATGATCTTCAAAGCTGTTTCTTCGCCTTTGTGTGCTGAATGAAAAAGCAATCTGCTACAATATCCAAATATCCACAATATCCTGTTTGTCATGTATAAACAGTATTATTCTGTGGTTAGAGAGAACAGATTGTATAATTTAGCTTTTAGACTAATTAGATCTATTCCCCTAAAATCGAATGATCCATACCAATTATACTGTATATGTGTTTAGCATGACAATGGATGCTGTCTTCAGTGTTCTCTTTCAGTGCCTCGTTTCTGAGAGGACAGTCACAGTGTCATAGATTTGAAGGTCTCCTAGGAGATTAAATGTGTCTTTTTTTTTTAGCAGAACAGGAAATGGAGAAGATGAGATACTGTTCCAGGATATGGTACTGTTGTCTCAGATCCTCTCTCTTAGGACACAACACATTAATGGCACCATGGGACTCAAACACCCCCCCCCCCCCCCCCCCCACACACACACACACACACACACACACACACACACCCTCTTCCCACCAGCTCAGCACCACTTGTATATTCTAGTCTGAATATTTTAGGATGAATGTTTCTCTTCTTCTATTGCCCTAAGGCTTACAGCAGTCTGCAAAGCCTCTGCTGCCTGCTGGCTCTCTGGGGGTTCTGCTCTTTTTGTTTTCCTGAGCCCTCATTCTCTCATCCCTGCCAGCTCCATCTCCCTCAGTGGCAGAGATCCCTGCACCAGCTGGTGGAGCCGGGGAGCCGGGGAGCCGGGCACAGGAGCCGGGAGCGTGCTTGGACCCTGGTCAAGTATTGTATTGATGAGTTGGTTTCAGGCTGGCTAACCAACCAGAGAGGGGGCCCTTCAAGACTGAGAGTTATGAAGATGGCTAGAGAGGAGATGAGGGAGTTCTCAAAGAAGTCTGCTGCATAAGCATCACGAATTGATTATATACAGCCAAGTTGAATTCTCATATGCAGATTTACAGCCAGACTGCTAGGAAATATGCAAAGCGGGGATCATCAAGTCTCTTTAGGATTACTTAGAACAACTTAGTGAGCCACTACTAAAATATGTTCCTTCTCTTCCCCCAGCCATTCATCACTGATGTCACTAACTAATGCTGCTTAATGCTGACAGATTGCTTGGCTCCCAGAAAACCCCTGGCTTTACAGCACTGTTTGTTATGGTGGAATATCTGGTAACCGTTTATTTTGCAGCCTGGTAATAAGCAGGTTTTACAGGTATTTTATCAGGTATTTACTTAGAAAGTACTGGGTACAACTCTTATAAATTGTAAAATACATATTAATAACAGTGTTTCTGTTACCACATAGTTTTGTTGTAAATACTGGGTAAATATCAGCTGAAAGATGGCTATAAAATAAAAGAAATTGCAGAATAATTAAAACTCACTTGCTGAACATAGTATGTGTGCATTACCTGAGATTTGTTCAGCTTGTCTTTGGCAGGTGCGTTGATGCAGAAGGGAGAGAAGCTAATCAGTTTGCTGACCTTTTCTCTGCTGGTCATGCTGAGCTGGGTTGATTTCCATGCACTTCTGAGAGAGCATTAACAGCCTGCTGTGAGTCTGGGTCTGAGAGAACAACCCAGGTCCAATCTGAATGTCAGGAGGGGTCTGATGTACACAACCCCAGCGCTGGCCCTTCACTCTCAGCAGGAGCCCCTTATGGAAGAAGACCACTCCATTCCCACCTCCCCTCCTCCTCCGGTGATTTCCTCCCTCCATCACCTCCCCCCCTACTCCTCTTGTGATTGCCACCCTCCATCCACACCTCCCCTCCTCCTCCACCCCTCCTCCTCCTCCCCTCTTCCTCCTCCTCCTCCTCCTCCTCTTCTTCTTCTCCTCCCACTCCTCTTTCAATTGTGAAGACAGTGACTGGTGATTACGGGATCCATGTGGAATCACACAACCCCACCAACAAGAGGGTTAGTTGCCTGGCCAAACTCATTAAAATGCACCACGTCTAACCTTTTCCCTTATGTAAGGCACTGCATACATTCACTATATTGTGACGTTCACTATATTGTTTATATTACACACTGTAGAATTCACTAGTATACACTGCTGTATACTATAGTATACACTGCTGTAATTCAACTGTTTCAGTTTCAGTTTCCATTCCAATTTGATTTTCTGCCTGTGCGTCTAGTCTGTCTGGAATGGATGAAACAAAGGTCTTATTAGTTGAATTTCATTGTCTACTCTGATCGCTGCCATAAAAAAACGTTTCTTTTCCTTCTCAGTCTTTTCACGGATGCTCTTCTCTCAGATGATTTGCAGGGGGTGTGCTGTAAGGTCAGGGTAATGCAAATGTAATTTCCTACCTGCAGTCAGGTTGAATAGGGGTGGGAGATGGAAGGTAAAGTGGTATCTGTGTGTGTGTGTGTGTGTATATGTGTGTTTATGTCCTGTGTGTCGCCTGTGTGTGTCGTGTGTGTGTGTGTGTGTGTGTGTGTGTGTGTGTGTGTGTGTGTGTGTGTGTGTGTGTGTGTGTGTGTATAGTGTGATTCACAGCTGGGCCTGCTCTTAAACTCATTCTTATGCAGACAGAGAAATGCAGGAGGCCGGGGACGCATTGCACCTGCAATCATGCTGCTATTTTATTGTCAGTCCTGTCATGTTACCCTAACCTGGAACAACCCCCTTTTGCTCACTGCTTGTGCCCTGTTGAAACTAGAGTTTTGACACGTGATTCTTTTGGGACTGTGTACTGTGATACTCCTCACATAGATAGTCGTTAGTACAGCTAAGGGCTAAGTCCTCCTCCTCTGCTGTCTACCTACTGTATGTGATGACATTCATGGACTAGACTGAGAGACGAGGACTACAGGGTTGAGGGGAGAATTTTCATAATGAAGGAATATTATGCTCACGAGCTTACAGCACCTTTAGCCATCCATAGTCCATTCGTTCACAGTCGGTGGGTAAATGTACAACGGGGTCAAATAGGACGAAAGCAATGGGAGCTACAGAAGCAAAACGTAGCAAATCAAAGGAAATTCGAAGCCAGTGAAGTACCAACAATAGCCCCATGCTGTTCCACCGAGCCCCAGCGCAGAGAGAAGTGGAGAGAGAGAGAGAGAGAGAGAGAGAGAGAGAGAGAGAGAGAATGTTCAAATGAAAATGTGAGAAATAGAGAGGGAAATGGATCATTTTTATTGAATCCTGTGTGGGTTGCGACCGCGAGTGTGAGGACGGTGTTGAGAAACGATTCTGAAGCATTACAGCGTTCAACTGTGGCTTCACTGTTCCACACTCTTGACAGATTGTTGCATAATTTATGTTCTGTTGTTTTCCGTGGCTCCCTGGATAAGTAGTGGGGAGGCGGTGGAAGAGGAGGAGGTTGAAGGAGGATGAGGGGGGGGTGTAAGGCCCTTGACTGACACCTCTGGAGGGTGATGGGTACACAGGATAAACTGTGCTTGTGCATACATTAGCGCTGTGTCATCATGCTTTGACTGTCTATCTGCCTCTGCCTGGACGAGACAACTATCGTGAGTATTCATAATTGATAACTGTACATTATGGATACATACAGTATAAGATCGTACAGCCATGTTAGACGAACCTTCTCTGATGGAAAATAGGGAACTGGGAAACGTTTTTTTGTTGTTGCAGATTTTCGTTAAAAGTTCTTACATATTGATGTCTGTCTCTCTCTCTCTCTCTCTCTCTCTCTCTCTCTCTCTCTCTCACACACACACACACACACACACTCTCTATCTCTGCTCTCTCTGGACTCTGCTGAACATGTTCTACCAGTCAGTGGTGGATCTATCTATCTATCTATCTATCTATCTATCTATCTATCTATCTATCTATCTATCTATCTATCTATCTATCTATCTGTCTATCTATCTATCTATCTATCTATCTATCTATCTATCTATCTGTCTATCTATCTATCTATCTATCTATCTATCTATCTATCTATCTCTTTCTCTCTCTCTCCCTCCCCATCCCTCCTTCCCTCCCTCCATCTCTCTATATCTCCTTGCCAGTAAGTTCAACCCTGGCCTTCCTCCTATAGGGATGATGATTCTGAGACTGCCAGAGGGATCATCTCTGAGCTGATGACTTTCTCAGAGCAAAGCAGAACTGCACAGCAAAACTGTAAAACTGAATACGCTCACAGTAAGCCTGGGGGAGGTGAAGAGCTGCTAACTGATTTCAGAGGAAGTACACTCGCATCCAAAGTTAAGCTTGTAAATCAAACCAGGTGCCCCACATCTCAAGTTAACTGCTCTTTTTAAAGAGGCTTAAAAGCCCACGTCAGCCAGTTTTTCTGCTTGAAAGTAATGCCAGATACAACTAGGAGCAATTCTCAATAAAATGTGTCGGAAGGTTACATTTACATTTATGGCATTTAGCACAGCTGGTTTGGACGCCTTTATCCAAAGCGACTTACAACAAATACATTTGTTTAAGTAAGTGAATCATCTATCCATCAGTCATCATAAGATAAAGTAATCAATGCTCAGACCAGGGGCCAGTGGCAGTCACTATGCTAGAAGAAGAATTATTTTTTATTTTTTTTAGGTTGTTTTACTCAGTCGCTAAAAAGCTGGTGAAGGGGGTTTGAAGGGTTATATTTGACTCTGGCTGCTAACTTTACAAACAGGCTAGCCACGTCACACTTCGGAGCTCTATGCTGCATGAAATGTCATATGTCACGGCACGTGGGAAATCATAGAAGAAAATAGAATGTATTGCCCAAAATACACATATAGTACTTTGTCCTAAATGCCAATTTTCAGACAATTAATCATTGTGAAGCACCAGGATGCCATATATCAGCTTAAAAACATCAACATGATTGATGTGGGCCTTTAAGTCACTTATCCCAGCTTTTTAAAGTGTGTTTAACACAACTTTTATAAAGAGTCAAGCAGGGCTTTTCCGTTGAATTGACACTTTGAAAAGCAATAGAGACTAGTAACTGCTTTTTGAAATTATCTTTTTACATAATGCCTTGGCAACATTGAATCACCCCTGTCATGTTAATAAAGCTCATTAGAATTTCTAATTGATAAGAGATGGGAGAAAGAGAGTGAATAAAAAGCCCCACACAGACCACCTCTCCAAACCCATTTAAATAACTTTGAACGCAGCATCGTGCTCTTTATTTAAAGCACAAAATAGGACTGTACAGCTTGAACACTTAAAATGGGTTGGAGTGTTAAATTACCCATACAACATTCACACCAACACACGCACACGCACACACGCACACATTGGTATGCCATGGAGATGTAAGTGCTTCAGACTGGGTGATAGATCAAAGGGGTAAAACACTGATGAAGAGCTGATGAAACTCTTGGTACGGACCACATGGCAGGGCCCAGAGCATGGACTTGCTTACATAATTAAAGGATTCCTTAAACCCAGAAGTTGTTACTGTACTTTATTTTCTGATAAATGCATGGAATGGAATGAGGAATGGTATCAAACACACATGTTTGATACAACTCCTCATTCCATTACATGCATTACAATAAGCCTGTCCTCCGATTACTACCTCCACCAGCCTCCACTGAGTGAAATGGCTGAGGTTGTCTAAGAAACTTTTCCCTTCTCCTCAGCTAATGAAAAATGTATGATTCATTCTTTTCCAAATAGTCTACAGACAGTTGTTCAAATGTACAGATCCTTTCAGGTTTTGAAACACCATACAATTTCACCGAAATCCAACATTTCCTCTAGAGTGTCTATTATTTTTTTCTACCATGGCCCCAATTTTTATTTTATGGAAATTCACAGATCAAAAACCTGCACCTGTGGTGTTTATGCTAATAGTGAGCAGAATTGCGATTGCGCAACTTAAGTGTCTAAATCCAAGTAAGGCATTCTCTTTCATGTGGCCCAGTAAAGTGAGATGAATGTGTTTCAACTAGCACGACACATGGCTTTCTCTACTTGAGCTACAAAGGGTTCCATAGACAAGCCGTCTGTCAAGTGCTGCTTCATAAGACAAAAGCTCAGAAACTGCATTGGCTAATTACCTCCTTATTTGATGCCTGGGTCGGCTGGTATATGTCTGACATCTTGTGTGTCTGTTTTTTCAATGAGTGGGCCTATGCCTAATCCAGGAGGATGAGCAGGCATGCATATAATTCTGGAATAGGCCAAACTCTACACATACTTGACTGGTGGATAATGAAAATTGTGCCGGACGGTCATAAACACTTTGATTTGGTAAAGAGAGAGAAGACAGTAAATCTCCCCTTAAACTAAGATGGATAATGAGTTTCGATTTTTCTATGTTTGGTTTTAAATCTGTGTTTGGTCTGTTTCTGCTTCCCTACTGTGTGTACAATGTTGAAGTGTTCCGCCGAACAGACTCCCCTGTTGAGTTCATCAAACCAGCAGGAGGAGAGGAGATTACTGGGACTACATTTATCTGACCTTTTGAGAGGTGGATGAGTGTTACCCATAGCAACCGAAATATCAGGATTTTGGCTTTTATACTGTACTGTTTGATATTTTAAACACTTACTGGGATAAAGTCCTTCAACACTAAAAGTAGTGTTTTGCATTCCAGATTCATGTCTGTCTGCTTGGTGCAGAGATATACTGTAAACAGCTCTGCAAGTGTTTTGTGTGTGTGTGTGTGTGTGTGTGCGTGCATGTGTGCGTGCGTGTGCGTGTGCGTGTGCGTGTGTGTATGAGTTGACTGGTGTGAATGTTTTCTGGTTATTATAACACTACAACCCTTTATAAGTGTTCAAGCTGTACAATTTGCTTGTTTAAATAAAGGGATCACGATGCTGCGTTCAGGGTTATTTAAATGGGTTTGGAGAGGTGGTCTGTGTGGGGCTTTTTATTCACTCTCTCTCTCCCATCTCTCATCAATTTGAAATTCTAATGAGCTTTATTAACATGACAGGGGTGATTCAATGTTGCCAAGGCATTATGTAAAAAGGTATCTTTCTCTGTTGAATTCTCTGCTCTTCAAAGTGTCAATTTAATGGAAAAGTATTGTAAATGCAAAGGCCCTACTTGACTCTTCATAAAAGTTGTGTTAAACACACTTTCGAAAGATGGGATAAATGACTTATACCTCTCTAACGAGAGCAGTTGACTTAAGATGTGGGGCACCTGATTTGATTGACAAGCTTAACTTTGGATCTGTGTGTATGTGTGCAGACATCAGTAATCAGCTCTTCACGCTCTCCAAGCTTGTGAGCGTATGACGTTTTGCAGTTTTGCTCTGTAGTTCTGCTCTGCTCTGCTCTGAAAAAGTCGTCAGCTCAGAAATGATCCCTCAAGCAAGAATTCTCAGACCCACCCTATAGGAGGAAGGCCAGGGTTAAACTTACTGACAAAGAGATATAGGGAGATGGAGGGAGGGAGAGAGAGAGAGAGAAAGAGAGAGAGAGAGAGAAAGAGAGAAAGAGAGATCACTGTCAAACCTCAAACAACTGTCAGAACTCATAAACTCAGTTTATGCCCCATTTCTTTGGTTTCTTGAAATGAATGCATCACTCACTTGCCTTTAGAGAGATCTCAAAACATCAATATTTAAGAACTCTATTTAAGAAATCAGCCCTGAATGTTTGTTTGCCAGATCCTTCCTTTCCATCAGAAATGGTCAGTCTAACATGACAACAGGATCTTATACTGTGTGCATCCATAATGTACAGTTATCAGTTCTGAATAGTTATTATAGTTATGTACACATCTGATGTTGCAGTGCTGAATGTGCTGATGTTGTTAAAACAGAGAGGTGAAGAGAATCAATGATCTCAGGTAAGACGAGATGAAAGAATTGCGTCACACAGAGTTGTACTGGTGTAACTGCTTTAGTGCGTGGAGCCTGGAGACACCGACGAGAGAGACAGGGGTGTAGCCTTTTGTTCCAGACAGACTGGGTGCTGGGTTATTTCACTGATTTCTATAATTGTGGAGGGGGATTTTTGCAGTACGCTGGCATATGTTATTATCCCAATGCTGCTGAAATATTCATGGAGGAACAAAGGGAAAGAACACCCTGGCACGACGTTGTCAGAGTTCAGCCAGACGGCTGTGCCCTCTTGATAAAGCCATAGAGGAGGTGCTTAGTCAGATGGTTGACCAGATGGTTGCGGTTCAGATTCAGGTGACTCTTCTTGAGCCCTTGACACTTAGCTTGTGTTACTTGATTTATAAAAATAATACTGTATCTCATCAATGTTTTTTCTTTTACATGACAACAATTAGGAACATTAACTTCAGCATTGTTGTTATCAGTATAATCCATATTCTAACCCATATGTGCAGTGCAGCCCATCTTTTTGTTTGTGTCCAACAGAGGCTGAGATGATTGACAGGGAAGAGTGAGACCTTAGATAAAGCTGAATAACCTTGTCGGAAATGATAGGACACACAGTAAGGTTTGTTTAATCATACTGCCTTAAGGGCACACACACACACACACACACACACACACACACACACACACACACACACACACACACACACACACACACACACACACACACACACACACACACACACACACACACACAGACGGTCTACAGGCCCTCAGGCCTGTGATGATGGTACAGAATAGGGCTGTGAGAAGTCAGTTGTGACCTGAGGGGAGGTGAGTGAGAAAAGTCCCCCTTTTCCTCTCTCCTCCTGTCTCCCCTTTTCCCCCCTGTCCCCCCTGCCTCCCCCTGTCCCCTCTGTCCCCCCTGCCCCCCCATCCCCCTGTCCCCACTGCGCCCCGTACCTCTGTCCCCCCTGCCCCCCCCTCCCCCCTGTCCCCCCGACCCCCCTGCCCCCCTGCCCTCCCTGTCACCCCTGCCCCCCCGTCCCCCTGTCCCCCCTGCCCCCCCTGTCACCCCTGACACCCCTGTCTCCCTCAACCTTTCTTACCCCAGTAACCTGCTGACCGAAATGTCATATTTTGAATCTAAGCTAAATAAAATCGTAAATTTTTTACATTGTGAGAGTGTCTCTCACGCTTCTTCTACAAACACCCATCAACCTGCTCCCCAGGATTTTCTGCTACCCTGTCATCCTGTCCCTATTGCACATTCTGTTAGTGAGGGAGTCCCCAGCCTGCGGGGGACCCAGGCAGGGACCAGGATGATGAGCGGTGTCACAGCGGCTGACAGGGGCCAACCCCAGCCCCAACCCCCTCCCTGCCTCCCCTTCTTCTCTGCCCCTTCCCTCTCCCAGCCCGCTGCTGAGTCACTGAGGCGCAGGGGCTGATGGGGCCTGACAGGCTGCCGGAGGACATCCTCAACAGCATGCCACATGACTTAGAGCTACTGAGACCTCACTGTGTACACACACAATCAGGAGACCAGAAATCCAACATGACACACACACACACACACACACACACACACACACACACACACACACACACACACACACACACACACACACACACACACACACACACAAACCCATGGGTGTCGCTGGTGCATACACACTCAGTCAGTGTGATCTCCAGTTTTCAGTGAGCGAATGTTGTTTAACAAGGCCAGCCCTGCTGCACTCCATGGCTGGGTACCTGCAGTGGTTCTCAGACGGTTATATGGGCCTGCAACCATACCCAGTGGGCATGTCAATTGTGCTCTGTCATGAGCTTAAGCCCTGGGAAGGAACCACCTGAGACTGCCTCTGCACGGCCAGTGTGGAAGAGAGAGTGGGTGTTAATGGATGTCATATTTTAATAGATTTATTTTACATTTACATTTACATTTATGGCATTCAGCAGACGCCTTTATCCAAAGCAACTTACAACAAATACATTTGACTAAGTTACATTTGAAGTAAGTTAATCATCTATCCATCAGTCATCATAAGAAAAAATAATTTATGCTAGGACCAGGGGCCATTGGCAGTCACAATGCTAGAAGAAATGAAGATTATTATTATTATTTTTCTTTTTTTACATTTATTTACAGTAGAGAAACTGTACAGGGGGGTAGTGGGGACAGTTAAGATGGGTCTTCAATCTACGGCGGAATTTAGTGTGGCTTTGTAGACTAATCCAGAGTGGCTGCCAGATGTCGATCCCCACTCTCACAGCATTCACTGGAAAAGGACTGCAGTAAAAAGAAAACACCACGGTCACACTTTACATTAACTTGCTTCCCTGTAACCCCTTGGATGACATATGATGTTCTCTACTGGTCAGATTGGCTGAGAATTTTCATCCACAGCTTTGAATATTAATTGATTTTTTTCTAATTAGTAAGGTGTTTTTGTCCTGAGGCAACCTGGCACTGTCTTAATGTCATGGTCCATTGTCTCTAAGGTTCGCCACCAGCCTGACTGACTGAAATTAGTCGTGGTGGAGTCGACCCCAAAAGAGTGGGGACAGTGGGGGGCAGAGAGTGCAGTGTGTTATTACGAGCGACATGTTGATTCTTTGTGGTTCTTCTGTAGTGCCCAGCGGTAAGCCTGACACACACGCGCACACACGCACACACACACACACACACACACACACACACACACACACACACACACACACACACACACACACACACACACACACACACACACACGCACAATGCACAGACACTTTTGAGTAGCTCATCCACAAAGGTCACCAAGTTTTTAGAAGTGTTGTTATGAAACTGGCTTTTCAAGACTTCCTCCCTTCATATCACCAGCTCCTCATCTTGTAAGATAGCAGTCAGGTCATTATGACAGCCACCAAGACCATCACTGTCCCAACAGGCACCCAGTGTTCCTTATCTGACTGCTTTGCTGAAAAATATCTCTAATATCTTTGGCGATAATCTCAAATATCACATTTGACATCTCCTTTCCTCTGTGTGTTAGCACCCTCTAAGTATTTCAACAGAGCAAAGAACATCACTAAAGCTATAGTCATCCTTCACCTCTAATGTGCTGCCATGTTGTCTGTCATCCGAATAAGCTGTACATGTTGGACAAGTGAATGCTGTGACCTCTCCAACCTCCTCTCTCAGGAACATGTCCTCATTTTCATTCACATTTGTTTTACCAAGCTAGCTTATTTATTTATTTATTTAGGTGAATCAGACACTGTCGCCTGAGAGGGACAATGCTGAAGGTCAATTCTTCCGTTCCGGTAGTTTGTGTGTGTGTGTGTGTGTGTGTGGGGGGGGTGTGGGTGGGTGGGGTGGGGTGGGGGGTGGGGTGGGGGGGGTTGTGTGTGTCTGTTTGTTTGTGTTTGTCTGTGTGTTAAGTCAAGTGAAGTCAAAGTCTATTGGTCATATGCACAGGATACGGTTGTAAATTGTACAATGAAATGTTTACTTTGCCAACTTCCTCTCAGTGCAAATATAAGGACATACAAATAGAAATACAATAATAACACAATAGACAATGGTGAAACAGGCATAAGTGTAAATGTGTGTGTGTGTGTGTGTGTGTGTGTGTGTGTGTGTGTATACAGTATGTGTGTGTCTTCTGTTTTTAAAACCTCCTGTCCTCTCCTCTGAGCACGCCTCCCACGCCGCCTCTGTGAAAGCCTCTCCAGCAGAGACTTCAACACTAATTGATTAAATTGCCAAAATCACGTGATGCATTTATGAAAAGGTCAGCGGTGAACAAGTAAGAAACAAACTGAAAATACAACAAAACTCATTCTGCTGTCCTTTAGGATTGATTGATCAGACAGTGAATTGGAGTTGCTAAAAAAAAAAAAAGAAGTAGTTCCATTGTTTCTTTTGTCCCTTACCCATTGACTACTTTTGGGGTGTTTACAAATTTGCTTATCCTGCTTTTGAAACATTCAAATGAAACATTTGAAGCAGACTTTTCACTGCTAAACCATGACAATTGTGGCACATAGACACACAAGCGAGGATGTAAGATAGATCCACAGCCATCCTCACACAGACAAGATATTACCACTACTTCTCCACTGACTGACAGAAATCACATGTCAGTACAATTATTCTCGCTTTCCACCAGTCTTCTGTGGAATTGGTAACTGGAAGTGACAACAACACATTTTACACATGGCGGGTGGTCGTTTTGTGTGGGCCTTTTCGTCATCATGTTACTTGTCAACCATATTGACAAGGCGGAGAGGCACATACGCTCAGCTTCACCTGTCACACTGATTTGCAAAGCCTTCTGGGTGGCATGTGGCAGACATGAGGAGTTCTGCATGGTGAGCAGAGCAGCGCTCCATTGTGACAACACATTAGCAAACAACAGCAAGTGCAACAGCTGCATAAGCCAGAGCTGCTCTGTATGACACACACACACACACACACACACACACACACACACACACACACACACACACACACACACACACACACACACACACACGCACACACAAAGGCACTCGTGCACAACATTAACAATTGCCCCCAGAAACTCTCATCCTGTGTTGCTCTGACGTACAGTATATGCGTGAGTGTGTGCACATGTACATGTGTGTGTTTGATGACCCAGAAGACCCCTGCAGCTATATTCTCCCCCTTCGTCAGAGCCTAATGAGCAAAGTGTGATTTCCTATGAATGATGCTGCACATTAAAGTCATCCTTCACAGTCCAATACCCTACCCCCACTACCATTTCCTCAGCCTTTCTTTCTGTACCACCCGTTTCAGACCCACACCACAGCTCAGAGTGAGTGCACAGAGCATGGAGTCATGTCAGGGCTAGGATGCCCCTTTTGATTTGGCGATGCATGGATGGTGTGATGATCATAAAAGGTGTGGAAAAAATGTAATATCAGGGACAAAGAGATTGGGCTTTGCATAAACTTCTGACTCACAGCCAGAGTGAAAACATGTCCCCGCTGTGACAGGGGAAAGGGGAATAGATACAATGGTATTGATATTTCAGACATAATGTTATTCATCATGAGCCCAGTTTTGCTGAGATTGAAATCGGCAGAATCACTGACGGAGCATAACTGACATTGGTTGGATTTTCATTCTGTTTTTCTGTGCTCTGAGGGACGCTTTTAATAATGTTTTATCAGTGCCTGCTGACATGTGAAAGTCCATACAGACGAATAACAAGTGTCTTGCCAAGTCTCCCGGCTCTGTTTTGAGGAATGCTTATGCAGTACCTATATACAGTGTATATTATATAGTATAAAGTATATTGGTAGTATAGATAGTAAATAGTACTGTATACACTATCGACTGTAGTTTATACCAGCCATAGGAGAAACCCTGTGAGAGTGTGGCCTTGAAGGAATATACACTCACTGAGGACTTAATTAGGAACACTATACTAATACTGGGTAGGGCCTGCCTTTGTTCTCAAAACAAAAAAAAAGCCTCTTCTCAAGAAACCAACTCTTGACCCATCTGCTGTCCATAACTACAGACTGGTATCCCTTCCCTCCTTCTTATCTAAAACCCTTGAATGTGCTGTCTCTAACCAACTGTCTAACTACCTCCTTCAAAACAACTTCCTCACCAATCCGGCTTTAAAGCTGGGCACTCTACTGAAACTGCTCTCCTCACTGTCACGGAGGCTCTCCACTCCACTCAAGCTTCCTCCCTTTCCTCTGTTCTCATTCTTCTGGACCTGTCTGCTGCATTTGACACAGTAAACTCCTCCTGGTTTGCATCCTACCTGGCCGATCGCTCCTACCAGGTGACGTGGAGAGGATCACTGTCCTCTCCACGACCCCTCACCACTGGTGTCCCCCAGGGCTCTGTCCTTGGGCCTTTACTGTTCTCTCTCTGTACCAAATCTCTCGGCTCTGTAATTTCTTCACATGGTTTCTCCTACCACACCTACGCAGATGACACTCAACTTTTTCTCTCCTTCCCCCCTTCTGACTCACAGGTGGCAACACGTGTCTCGGCATGCCTTGCAGACCTATCTGCTTGGATGTCAGCCCACCACCTAAAGCTCAACCTTGACAAGACTGAGCTGCACAACTTTTGGTCCAAGCACTTGTAATCTCTCACCTTGACTACTGCAATGCACTCTTGGCCGGACTCCCCGCCTTCTCCATCAGGCCTCTGCAGCTCATCCAGAACGCTGCTGCTCGTCTGGTGTTCAATCTCCCCAAATTCTCCCATGTCACGCCCCTCCTCTGCACCCTCCACTGGCTCCCGGTAGCAGCTCGCATCAAATTAAAGACCCTGGTGCTTGCCTACCGGGCGGCAAAGGGAACAGCCCCTCCCTACTTGCAAGCAATGGTTAGCCCCCAAACCCCTGCAAGATCACTCCGCTCCTCCACCTCGGCTGGCTGCCTGGCACCGTCGCCTCTACGTGGATGCAGTGGCGGCGCTACTCGGTCACGGCTTTTCACTGTCCTGGCGCCCCGCTGGTGGAATGAGCTTCCCACAACGGTCAGGACTGCAGAGTCACTTCCGATCTTCCGCCATAGACTGAAAACCCATCTCATCAAGCTACATCTTAACAGTCCCTCCTAAAGACCGCTTCACCCTCACTACCCCCCCTATACTACCCTAACCCCGAGACCTCTTCTCCCCCGCTACCCCCCTGTACAAGTTCTTTCCTGCTAATAAAATATATTTAAAAAAAAAGAAACTGGCATTACGACTGCCAATGGCCCCTGGTGTGAGCATTGATTACTTTGTCTTATGATGACTGTTGGATAGATGATTCACTTACTTAAACAAATGTATTTGTTGTACGTCGCTTTGGATAAAGGCGTCTGCTAAATGCCATAAATGTAAATGTAAATGTATGGTGAATAGATCTGTCTTGTAGTACTCTGAATACTACTTCTAGGAAATGTTGTTGATTGTCTGCATTAATCTAGTGAGTGAATAGCAGATGCTCAGATGTATTTAATGTACTCCTCTATCAGCCTGGGCCTGTTCCCACACATTGTTTTGCGTTTTCAGCCCCTATCCTTTTCGCCTTACTGGTTGCCAGGGAACAGTATCAGATGAACGTCGGGTCTTATCTTGTCACACTCCTAATTTCCTGTGGCCCTGCTCTCCCCCTGTGGCAGCTGTTCCCATAGCGATGGAAACAGTGACAGGTGGGGTGACAGTGCTTTCTAAGGCATCACTGTACGCACACAGAGTGTAGAGGGCCTTAATGACAAGGTAAACAAATACAGAGCATATGGAACCTACCCATATCCTAATCAGGGACTTATCTCAACAAATACGTCCCACAGTTACGACTGGGATTTTTGGGAGGATGTTGTAGTAATAAAGTATTGTATAGAACAGTAAGCTATAGTTTAGAAAAGTAGAAGTGTGAGGCCTTGCCATGTCTTTAAGGCTGTTTCATTCAAAATTGGCAAGAGGAAGGCCATTTCATTCTCGCTGGAACTGGTTAGTCAAGGCCATGTGTAGCCCAGTTGAAGATAGTGAATGAGTTCCATTCCACGCATTAAAATGAGCCTGTCCTCCGATTTCTATCTCCACCAGCCTCATCTGGTAGGTTCTGTAGACAGGGCTTGTGTCACCCCAGTCACAGATTAGAGGCATTGCATTTCAGTTCAGTGTGTGAGGAGTGGTGATAAAAGCAAAGCAATGGGGTTTCTGCTTTGGAGCCTTGAGGATGGCTTTGCTTGATTACTGATTGGTCTAACAGCCAATCAGCACAGTCAGATGCTGATTGGCCATTGAGACTCACTTTTGAGTGAACTGAAATGCTCTGAAATGCTCTTCTGCTTATGGCCAGCCACTTAAAGGGGCAATCTGTAATTGGTACATGAATTTGGGGACATTCAATTTATGATATATAGCCATTCTTTGAGAATATGTCTTACTCCATCAGAACCATAACAATGTACATGTCTATGAAATTGAGGGAGGTTACATTTCTCCTCATCCCTCATCTGTTTACCAAAAAATTGGTGTGTGGCCCACTTTGTTGTTGTTTGAAATACAGACTGCATCTTTAATGTTAAGATGTCAAGAACATTTGAGAAAGATTCATGTCAAAAGGATATGAAGTAGCTATTTTCTCATATCAACAGCTAGTATGAAACAGTATGTGTTACTGTATCTGTAGCGCCTCTCCCTGCCCCTGCAGATATCGGCTTGCTCTCTGTGTAGTCAGGCCTTCCTCTGATTAAGATCTATTACAACAGAAAACGAAGAAGAAGAGATTCAATTAGTCAGGCCTTGTTCCCAGGCTACTGAACTGTACATGAAAGCAGGTCAGCCCCTCCACTACAGCATCACCAGGAGCATTAAATATTAAAAGTCAATCTCTCTATCAAAGGGACTAATTGCTTTTTTTTCTCCTTACACTGGTTACATGGAATTTGTGTGTGTGTGTGTGTGTGTGTGTGTGTGTGTGTGTGTGTGTGTGTGTGTGTGTGTGTGTGTGTGCGTGCGTGCGTGCGTGTGTGCGTGTGTGTGTGTGTGTATGGCTGTGTGACGTGTGTTTGTAAAAGCATGTTAATAGCTCCCTCAGTGTGAATGTAAATTACTGATCTGGGTATAATGCCCCTCCAACCACCCCCCCCCCCCCCCCCCCATACACCCCCCCCTCGGTTACCTAATGAGTGTGTCAGGCATGTGAGGAACTGCCTCACATCAATAAACAGCTTTATTAAATCACACCAGTGCTTGCTTGGAATGATCAAATAGCTGTTCTGAGTTAACACCGCCATTAGGTATTCTACATACTCACAGGGTCTGCCGGTTCACTCCAGGAGGTGTGTGTGTGTGTGTGTGTGTGTGGTGTGTGTGTGTGTGTGGTGTGTGTGTGCGGGTGCGTGTGTGTGCGGGCGTGTGTGTGTGTGTGTGCGGGCGCGTGTGTGTGCGGGCGCGTGTGTGTGCGTGTGTTCGAAAGAGACCTCACAATTCTACTTAACATTTTTCTGATTACACCCACAGGACCCCCTCCCCACCACCCCCTCTCCACCATTTCTTAGTATCGGGGAAGAGATGACTTTTTTTTTTTTTTTTTTTTTTTGCTGCTGCTGCAGAGGCTTCATTGAAAGACAACCCCTGTATCTACAGCCAAGTATTGAGCCGTAGAGAACTAATCTGATTTGGATCTAGATTAGGCCATCAGTATGTTCCAGTATCTGATACAGTACTCTACCTATATACTATATTCTAAACCCCCATGTTTGGGAATGGTAGCTTCCTAATCCTCTCATCTCGTACTTCACTTTCATGTTCAGTGTGAAGATCTAGCTCAGTGCACACAATCAAACTTCTCACATCAGGCTCAACCTCCTCTATTAGAACTCTCTGTGGCAGAGTGACTGTCATTCGAAATGTCTTACACAGGTGACCTGTCATACACTGTCAGGTGTGAGACAGAACTGAGGCACCTGCTAATTACCTCTCCACATCTCCGTGCCACTGCCTGCTATTCACACGTTTAGACAAGGGGATCTAAATGCTTCCTCTGGCGCTCTCCATCTCGCCCTCTTTCATTCTCACTCTCTCTCTGCCCTGAGCCCTCCTGTCTTTCACTGTCACTCTAACACTCCCTCACTCTGGCATGTGACACCTTCACACTGCCCTTTCCATGTCGTCTTTCCCCCTTCATAACTCACACCCGGCAGACCTTCCTCTCTCTTTCTCTCTTTCCCTCTCTCTCCCTCTCTTTCCCTCTCTCTCCCTCTCTTTCCCTCTCTCTCTCTCTCTCTCTCTCTCCCTCTTTCTCTCAGAGTAGTGCAGTGAGTCATCGGGGGACGGCCGGTCACACAGGCTAATCAAACAGTATGTTGTGCTGGTGTGTAGTCCAGCCCTGTCTGATCACTACTATCATGGAGAGATGCTGCTCTCCTACACATTTACATCCCCACTTGATGTCTTGCTCTCTGTCAGGGGTCGTGTTCTGCTCTGTCATTTGGGTCAGAATGGTCCAGAAGAGCCAAAAGCACTTTTGAGAGGATGTTTCCATCTATCTGAATGGCCATTGCCATTCTACTCTCTCTCCTCTTGCACTCTCTCCTCCCTCAACCAGAGATGGCCGGAATTGATGGCTGTGGGCTGGTGTCTGTCTGTCCTCCTGTGTGTGCTGTGTCCCCCCCCCTGCTTCGCCATAGTGGTAAAGGAAATAAAAGTGATGGCTGACATTATTTCCAGTGATGGGGAGCATGCTGTGATGGAGGCCCCCCTGTGTAAATGGAATAGCTGTTGAGATGTTGAGAGTCTTTCTGCTCTACTTGTCAGGCCAGGGACATGTGTGTGTGTGTGTGTGTGTGTATGTGTGTGTGTGTGTATGTGTGTGTGTGTGTGTGTGTGTGTGTGTGTGTTTGTGTGTGTGTGCTGAGATGGTGTGAGCTGGAGTGACGTGATCGAAGTGGAGTGGTTGGACATGAACACCACAGCCCTACTAAGCCCTGCAAAGAGACCCTTTGTGTTTACTGACTCAGGGTCGCAGCGAAACATTAGGAGTACAGGACTCCTTGTGAGAAGAAGAGAATGGTATTTATTATTGCTTTTTCTGTTCTGTGTGTACATCCTAAATGAGGACAAATGGTGAAAAGGAATGTGAACAGTGCTGCAGAACATTCACACACAGCGGTATTATTGTTAGGTTTTCCATAAATGTATTGGACAGCTGTTAAAACAGCAGTAACTGGTTCACTTCCTTAGGGTCAAGGACTCAGAGTTGTCCCCCCCCCCCCCCAATCTTCATTGTGCTGTTCTCTCTCACCTTCATTCATCAAGGGCGCCAGCGACCAGCTATCTCCTGCGCTTCCAGCCTTCACGTCTGGTGATAAATGACACTGGCAGCAGTGTATCATTGTGCTTGAATCACCGTTATAGCACTGTGATGTACCAGTAAATGGGCACAGGGCTAGTTTATGATGGTGGCCATTTCCGTGGCATAGGCTTGGTTTTACCACTGTCACAAACTCACTTTATATGGTCTGAGTATTCAATAAAGGAGCCGATTAAGATTCTGTGTAGCATGCACCTCTGCTTTTACCCTTCGGCAAGGCACACCACTTGAATCACAAATAAGTTTCGATACTGCACTTTACTGGTGTGGTGCTGAGTGTGTGTGTGTGCGTGTGTGTGCGTGTGTGTGCGTGTGTGTCTGTTTGTGTATGTGCGTGTGTGTGCGTGTGTGTGTGTGTGTGTGTGTGTGTGTGTGTGTGTTTGTGTGCGTGCGTGCGTGCGTGCGTGCGTGCGTGCGTGCGTGCGTGCGTGCGTGCGTGCGTGCGTGCGTGCGTGCGAGCATGCGAGCGTCCGTGCTTGCTTGCATGTATGAGTTTTTTTGTTGTTGTTGTTATTGTGTGTATGGGTTTATGTTTGAGCGAGAATGCTTGCATGGTTGTATTGTTTGAATGAATTTGCAAGGGAGTGTTTGTGTTTATCTGTCCTTCCCTTTGTTTTGTTCACCTACTACCTTCCCAGTAGCCTTACGCAATGTTTATGTTTAACAAGATCAAAACTGTTCTCATTATCCTTGTTTTTCATGTATTATTCATCAAGTCCAGCCTAAACAGTATCAGTAACCCCACACCCAAGAATCAGGTCTACGCTGAGAGTCATCTCCATGATTAGCCTCACCTATTGCCTGTGTGTTTAGCTGTCTGTGCTACTTATGCTAATCTGATGGCAAGGTTAGCACATGGCAGACGGTGAGCCCCGCCCATCCATCGGGCTGTGAGGATGGTGTCACCTGTCTACCAATCTAGCACCAGTGTTGTGTTGTTATTGAATCACATCATCTCTATCTTCTCCCCTGATTGAACTGCATGGACAACAGTCCTTAATTACCATTGAGGATAAGTGAACCGAAAGAATGTGGACACACACACAAAATGACAAGCGAAACACTTGAAAGATAAAGTAAGTTGTAGAGGCTGCTAGAATTAATAAGATCAAAGTCTATTAGGGATAGAGTGGGTGTTTGAGATGGAAATAGTATAAAAGCGGTAGATTTTTATTTTGTGCTGTTCTGTGTAATGCCTTTTTGAAGTGCGGCAGAATGAGCTCTTAAAATGGCGGCTATACAGTTTAATGATATGATCCACTGATGGAGCTACCATGATACTTACCACAGTTGGAAGTCTTTATCGAAAGCAATCGTCTCTGCAATCACTACCAAGACACACGCACACGTAGGCACACACATACACACACCCACACACACACACACACACACACACACACACACACACACACACACACACACACACACACACACAGACCTCTTTAGGGCTCACACACACACACAGCACACACACACACACACACACACACACACACACACACACACACACACACACACACACACACACACACACACACACACACACACACACACACACTGCCTTCATAAAAACACTCAAACACTCACAATGCCTGTGTACCAGAGGCTCTCACACCAAGTGTCACTTGGGGGAATATGCTGGAGGAAACACACTGATACTGTCTGTCTGGATACTGTACATCCACCATGGTACACAATACATCAGGGTCATCATCACCCTGCATATTACACTACATTGTAGTATCTCAGGCCACAGGGGCTCTACAGCAGTTACAGTTCATGTTTTATTCAGCACGTACAGTAAGAACATGGCCTTTTCACAGTGAATCCCTCAGTTCACTCTAGTGTTTGTAGAGCACTATATGTAACTATTCACCTGGAAGAGGACATTCAGGTCTGCTCTACTCATGTACAGTACACTGACATGGAGGTCTGGAGGCCACTCATGTAGGGCTCATACTGTATATGTTTCAGTATGAGAATACAGTATAGCTTTGTGTTTGTGGTGTGAGGTTTCTCTGTACTGTGATCGTGGTGAGGGACACGGTGTTCTCTATCTGCTCTCCTTGATGAAGCTAATAGGAGGACTATGACATTAATTTGCGTGGCTGTAACAGAAGATGGGGGTGGTGGGAAGTGGGTGGTGGCGGATCCGTGAGGTGACTGCTATGGCGACGGTTAGCATTATTTAGTCTTGTTTTTGGGATGGCTTCTGTCTAAAGCCTGAGGAAATTCTGGATATCCATGATTGCTCTGTAGACCTCATTTACCATGTAATACGGACGCACGCACGCACGCACGCACACACGCACACGCGCACACACACACACACACACACACACACACACACACACACACACACACACATAATTGATACCTCAATCAATCTACCTCAATACCTCAATCCCTCAATTTGTATTATATTATTATGTTAATTTCATAGATTCTATGAGAGTCAGTGTCTCTTTTTTTCTCTCTATACATCCTAACTAGACAATACAAAATCGGAGAACATGTTTTTTGTGTCTTCAGATTTAAAACAAAATTGGAGTCCAGATTCACACAACGAAGCACAGAAGCTTTTCAGAGGTAATTGAACATGGCAGAAAGTTGGCGCTTCACACTTCAAAGGGTTTGTAGATTGGCTGTCATACGGTCGACAGCTGGCAGATGAAAACCACTTCGGCTCCTACTTCACAGCACGATGGCATGACTGAGGAACATATTCTACAGCTCAGACAGGATTTCACACAAATCATCCAAAACAAGGCGCCGTGTTAAAGCTGAACATAACAGGGAGTGTGCTTACATACCACCTACTGTTAAACAACTTCAGAACGCCTTTGCCATCAAATAAAAGGAAACTGTAGATGAACTAATCAAACTTGAACCTTTTTATTTTTTTTAAATGTATCAAATCTGAACTTTTTTGTGCCAAAAGGCATACTGTACAAAAGTGGAAGTAAGTTGATTATACTGTCATTGTTGAACTGCTAATTAAACCTCATGATATAATGGTATTACTGGGTTGCATGTAATTGAGTTAATTAACACAGTTCCCGCTGCTGTTCGCTGGCCTCCCACACAGATAAAGAGGGTCAGAGCTCACACACCCACTCTCAGCTTGTTGTCCTCTGAAGAGCCCTGACCGAGCAGCGTGGGACGTCATTGTGCAGTGTGCTGCTGGACATGTTCCTTTTTTAGGACAAAAATGTCTGTGGTGATAAATGTTCAGGTCTGTGTTGTGTATGATTCTCTACTCACAGTACACATGGCTTATGAAACACACACACTGTCTGAATGTTTGATGTCTGCTACTTCCAGATTCACAGAATGTTGCTTGTCTCATTCTCCCAAGATAATGAAGACAAACTATTGTATGTAGTCAGTAGTCACGGCACGTGTATGGATCAGGAATGATTATCGATGTCTCCACCTCTATCTCTCTCTCTCTCTCTCTCTCTCCCTCCCTCCCTCCTCCTCTCTGTCCCTCCCTCCCCCCTCTCTCCCACTCTCTCTCTCTCTCTCTCTCTCTCTCTCTCTCTCTCTCTCTCTCTCTCTCTCTCTCTCTCTCTCTCTCTCTCTCTCGGCAAGGCTCGGGATTGGATTATCATTTATAACTGGACTGGGAGGCTAAGGACTGCAGACTCCATCAGATGTGGAGACAATGGTGCTTTATATTCGATCCTGAGGTAATGAAATGCCAGTGTCTGTAATGAGATCAGTGAAAAGTGAGCTTTTGGCCTGCCTGAAAGGGCACTTTCTTGTTAAGAATTTGAAATGAGGGGTGTTCTGTAACCACTGAATGTGTCCTCTCGCTGTTCTGTTCTGAATCATCCCTGTTCTGTTCTGAATCATCCCTGTTCAGGTGATTTCAGGTCAGTGAGAGTAAACAAGTGTAAAACCTCAAATAACTAAATGCCACACAATCACTCAAACGCTAGTGCACACACACACACACACACACACACACACACACACACACACACACACACACACAGTGTGACGCACACAAGCACTCACGCAAAGGCACAAACACTGGAAATGCCAAAATGCTAATGCCAACATTTACCAGTGGCTGGGAGGCAGGACTGTTCAAACAAGGGGAGGTGTTGTAAGGTCAAGGAGGAGATTACACATTCTCCTAACATCCATGTGTCTCATCCACAGTGAGAACAATGACAAAAGATACCCTGCTGTATTTGGTACAGTAGCTGTAGGGTCAATGGTACATTATAAGTATGATATTCATACCACAGTATGGTGTACCATTCTAACTATATCACCAAACTATTATTCAGTAATACCTCTAACATGTCATCCTACTGCCGTATGTACTCAGGTAAATGGATCAATGAGATCCAAGTGCAGGCTGTGGGATTGCAAGTGAATGGATGATATCTCTCTGGGGCCCTTTGGTCCACTCCATAAAGCTGTCTATTTCATGGCATGAGACTGCTGAACTGGTGTTGGCAGTTGGAAATGGGACACTTGGTGGGTCCATGGTGCCCCAGAGGGATTCATACTGGCTCTGTCCCTGAGGTCCTGTAGATTAGCCAACCCTAACCCTAACCAGGTGGGAACATGGAGTGATAAAGGGATCTGTATTGGTCCTGTTCCTTTACCTGCGGGCCCTGGTGTCCAGTCCAACTATGTTGATCATGGGGTGCTCCAGTGAGTCCAGTAAAGCCCTGTGGACAGGGGGAACAGGCTCAGGAGTTGAAACCCTGGGTGATGGCGGCCTGCTGTTGTCCGTGGAACGGGTTGACCTAGGTTACTGGAGGGAGGGCGCCATTTTGGGATTTTACTTTGGGATAATATATTTCCATTCAAAAGATTGCAGTGTAGCAGTGTAATACTAATGGAACTTGCTGTGAAGTTTGAAGCTTGTGAATGTTGAACTGATATTGCTAAGTTCTAGAATGTTATCTGTGATGTATTCAGTCAAAGCCAATCTATTTATCTACCTGTCAATCATGGTCCACTGTCTCTGAGTTCCTGGGTATTCTGTTCTGTGGCTAATGGGATGGAAATAAGGCACAGAGTAATATACTTTGGAGTTGTTTTTAATTGTGGATTCATGCCTGGCAGAATTGAATTTAGTTTTGGATCAGGAAAGAGAAAATGTAAATGTAAATTGATTTTGCAGGCCCAATACCTGCTGTAGCTCCTGGCTTGGATCGTGACATGGTAGCTATAGGGATGCTATGCCAAGTTAGGCCGGGCCAGGCCAGCCTTAGTTCCGATTTCTTCCTTAACGTCAGGGATGGCCAGCTTCGAATCAAAAGAAAGCAGCTGCTCTATCATCAACCAAAGCACTAGGAAGAAACCGCCTGAGACTGCCTCTGCACAGCCCACTGTGAGAGAGAGAGAGAGAGAGAGAGAGAGAGAGAGAGAGAGACAGATAGACAGAGAGATAGAGAGAGACAGAAGACCTGAGGAGAGGAGAGGGTGGAAATGGATGTCACATTTTAATGGATTTATTTAGTGTGGCTTTGTAGACTAATCCAGAGTGGCTGCCAGAGGTCGATCCCCACTCTCACAGCATTCACTGGAAAAGGACTGCAGTAAAAAGAAAACACCACGGTCACACTTTACATTAACTTGCTTCCCTGTAACCCCTTGGATGACATATGATGTTCTCTACTGGTCAGATTGGCTGAGAATTTTCATTCACAGTGTCACATACTTCAGATTCAGCTTTAAATATTAAATCAATTTTTCTAATTAGTAAGGTATTTTAGTGCTCCCAAAGCCATCAGTCGCCTGGGGCAACCTGGCACTGTCTTAATATCATGGTCCATTGTCTCTTAGGGTCGTCCCCAGCCTGCCTGACTGAAATGCCCTCACTGACCTTTTCCTGCTAATTAGGGAAAGTGTGGGCCCTGTAGCCAGCTGTAGCCAGCGGACAGGGACAGACAGCCAGAGGCTGTGGCATCTCTCCAGGCACAATGTCACCTCCTCTTCCAGCTCAGTGTCACCTACTTCAGAACAGTGTGACCTCCTTCATAAGTGTGTGAAGCTCCTAAACACCAGGGTGTGGCGGACATGCTGGTGTACTGTATGGGCATGGAGGAACACATCATGCTCCTCATCCTTCCTGATACCCTCTGGATGGATACACACACACACCCACACGCACACACACACACACACACACGCACACACACACACACACACACACACACACACACACACACACACACACACACACACTGGTGCTATCGCAGATGTGTCATGGCTTGTCTTTCCATTAACTTTTTCTCACACTATTCTTTGGTGTGAATTGAAAAGCTTATCTCTGGTGGGCTTAAACACATCTTAAAATAGTTGCCTCTGGGACAGTCCTCTCAAAGGCACATTACATTGTTGCTTATTTATTTGTTATTGAAAACACTCTATAGCCTATAGGATAATACAGAAATGTCTAACTGCATTTGTAAATCAATATACAATCTTCTGTTTAATAGGTTCATTATGTTTAGCAGGATGACCAGCAGCACATCAATATCAATATTTGGCAGGAATAGCACATGCAGTACATTATGTTTTGTTGTTAAAGGCCACATTCAGTTATTTAAAACTATAATTAAACAATATGCCATGGTCATTTCTGGGTTTGTAAGTACAGTGCAGTATATCTGTCATGTACCAAGGTTTCTGTATTGTCCCTGTTTGAGAAAGGTGTAACATCTCGTCCAGTTTCCTGTTTGTTTTGTGTTCCTCACCTTGTCTCTCGTTTCAGACACTTCACCACCTGTCCTTGTGTTTCCCACCTGTGTGATTGTCGACCCCACCTTGATTAGCTTCACCTGTTCCTCATCATCCTTCCCTGTGGATTTAGTCTGTGTGTTCCCCTGTCTCTGTGCCAGTTTGTCTTTGTACCTTGTGTCAAATGTTCTAGCGGTCTTTCCTAATGTTGAGTATTCCTGATTATTTTGTTCTCTGATAGTGTTTCTGACTTTGCTTTTTGCCTACCCCTTTTCAGATTATCTGCCTGATTTTTTGAACTGCCTACCTGTGTACCAAACCCTGCTTTGCCTACCCCCTTCCTGGATTATCTGCCTACCCATTGACTGCCTACCTGTCTACCGACCCCTTTTTGATAAGTAAAGACTATTCTATTGGAGAATACGTTTTTGTTCTATTCTAAGTTTTTGTCTCCGAGTCGTGCATTTGAGTCCTTTGCCTGAGTACTCCTGCCATTACAAAAGGTTTGCACTGTAGCATGCTCCAAGTTTTCAGAGTGAATACATAAACTTAGAAAAGGAAAAAACTTGAGCACACTTGCTTTCTTGCTACTTCACATTTATGTGGAAAAAATACAGATGTTTCCATCAACAGAACTTCATCAGGGTGTTTATTAAAAAAAAAAAAAAAAAAAAGTAAGCCATTGTGCTCACGTTTTTTTTCTTTCCTTCTTTATTGTCCCATCATGTTGTGTCTACCTGTCCATGCAAGACAGCTCAGACACCCATACCCCACAGCCTCACAACAACCTGACTGGACTGTCCCAACAGTATCCTCCCAAATGTAACATTACCATTACCAATCATGTTATGATTGGTCTCCTTTGGGAATTGTACTCTGAATCCTTCCTGGCCAGTGTTCCAAACCTGTTTCAGAGCAACATTGTGGTAGAAAAGCTATTCCTCTGTTGTCAGGGCTAGGTTTTCTAACTAAGAGGAAGCCTGAGCAAGAAAGAAAATAGTGAAGTGCTCTTCAAATAGATTGCTTTTTCAATGATACCTGTCCTTTGGGCATGGCGTTATAGTGTCAGATCAACCGCAGATTGTTTATTTTCTCTATATAGGCGATGTATGGGCTCTTACTAAGCTGTAGGCCACTATGGACATGGATGTGAATCTCATGAATGAGGTTCAGGCTAGAGAGAAAATCTGACTTGCAAGGGAAAGCCTGTGTCTGATTCATTTTGAATTCCAATCACTCTCTCACCCTCTTCTGATATTACCCACAGATCGAAGCCAGTGGCAACAAAACAAGAGACTCTGAATAAACCACTTTCATGCATGTTACCACTTGGCCTGGTGATGAGGAACTCTAGGGGGAATCAACAGCAGAGCTGCCGGAAACATATGAATTCATTGATGTTAATATTTTCTCGAGCTTAAACTGCTTCCCCATAGATTCTGGCCATAACTTCCACAGTACCATACCAGGGGAGGCTGGTGGAGATCAGAGGACGGCTCATGTGTGTTTGATACCATTTCTCATTCTCTTGGCTGCATTACAATGAGCCTGTTTCTACCTCCACCAGCCTCCCCTTCACCATACTAAGGACTCCATCTTGAACACAACTTCTATTGGAGGGTTGAGGGCCTAAAGCCAACCTCATACACACTAGTATACAGTTGTCGAAAGCTATTTGAAATGCTTATTATTATTTTCAGAGTCACAAAATTGCTGCTTGTAGCTGCTGTATATGTGTGTAACGTGTTGTGCAGGAGATAGACAGCTGTGGTGCTGGTCAGTGCTGGTTGATTGAGGAAGAAGAGGTTGCCTTTCAGGAGTCAATCTCATGCTACGCCAGGCTTGCTAACGGCCACGCTATCTCACGCTTCCTCACGGAGTCTCCTCAAGGGCCCTCCACTCTGCTCGAGCTTCCTCCCTCTCTGTTCTCATTCTTCTCTCCACCCTCTCAGAACTGGGCATCTCTGGCTCTGCACTCTCCTGGTTTGCATCCTACCTGGCCGATCACTTACCAGGTGACGTGGAGAGGATCATTGTCCTCTCCACAAGCCCTCACCACTGGGGTCCCCCAGGGCTCTGTCCTAGGGCCCTTACTGTTCTCCCTCTATACCAAATCTCTTGGATCGATAATTTCCTCACATGGTTTCTCCTACCACTGCTACGCAGATGACACTTAACTCTTTCTCTCTTTCCCCCCCTCTGACTCACAGGTGACAACACGTGTCTCTGTGTGTCTTGCAGACATTTCTGCTTGGATGTCAGCCCACCACCTCAAGCTCAACTTTAACCAGACTGAGCTGCTCTCCAACACTTCTCAGACAGCCAAGAACCTTGGGGTGATCCTTGTCAACCACTTATCCTGTGCGGCGAACATCACAGCGACAGCATGCTCCTGTAGGTTCTTCCTCTACAACATCAGAAGGATACGTCCATTCTTCACCAGAAAAGCAGCACAACTATTGGTCCAGACACTTGTGATCTCTCGCCTTGATTACTGCAACACACTCTTGGCCGGGATCCCCACCTCTGCCATCAGACCTCTGTAGATCATCCAGAATGATGCTGCCCGTCTGGTGTTCAATCTCCCCAAATTCTCCCATGTCACCCTCCTTCGCACCCTTCACTGGCTCCCGGTAGCAGCTCGCATCAGATTCAAGATCCTGGTGCTCACCTAACGGGCGGCAAAGGGAACAGCCCCTCCTTACTTCCAAGAAATGGTCAGCCCCTAAACCCCTGCCCAATCACTCCGCTCTTCCACCTCGGCTGGCTGCCTGGCTCCCCGCCTCTACGTGGATGTCAGCTTTTCACTGTCCTGGCTCCCCACTGGTGGAACGAGCTTCCCACTGCTGTCAGGACTGCAGAGTCACTACCTACAGTCATGGCCAAAAATATTGGCACCCCTACACTTCCACTTCTCCCAGAAAATTGTTGCAATTACAAATGCTTTGGTATTCACATTACTTGCCACAGGTCAGTTTAAATACAAATTAAAGGAGCATCACATGCTTGAAATCCAATTATTTCTTACAACTTTGAAAAGGTTCCAATAATTTTGTCCAGTCAGGTTTGGAGAAGCAGAGGATGGTGTACAGTAGCACTTATCAGGGAGGTGAGAGGGTGGACTGGAAGCCTAACAGCACCATACACTTCACACACTCATGTTCACATGTACAGCACTTAGAAACAGCCTCCCTGACTGATGTGTAAACACAGACACAGAGAACGTGGTGGTGACGGTATGGGTGGGGTTTCGAGTGGCTGGAGTTGGTAACTCAGAAAACATTTAGATCATGTGCACATGACTGCAAGCCTGACTCCCTAGTTCTCTCTCCCTATTTCTCTCTATCTCTCTCTTTCTCTTTCTCTCTCTCTCTCTCCTCCCTCCCCTCTCCTTCCCCCCTCTCTTTTCCTGCCTCTGCTCCTGGTCCTCTGGAGGTCTGTGTGTCTGACAGGAGGATGCAGACAGACGAGAGGAGAAGGCATCACTGTCTGCCACAGAGACACATCAAACAGAGCCAGTGACATTAACAGTCACAGACAGGACATGACAGATATACTTGATTCCACACTGGCATTGTTTAACTTGATGGTTGATGTTTTTTTAGGATTGATGTGTGTGTGTGTGTGTGTGTGTGTGTTGATATGTATATAGGGTGAAGTGTCATTCCAATACTAGGCACACATTGAGGACAGAGCCCTGGAGTCCGGCTGACTGGCAGGTCCATGAGACACAGGCTCACACTGACCCATGCTTCCAGGCTGATCTGCGTTTGGGAATGTGACACCAGATGAATGCTTAAAGATAGCAAGGCTGTAATCTTTAATGGGGAGAGTGAGACACAGACCCATATCAAGCCCGACCCAGCACTGCTTCTCTCTAACCCACATAAGGATCTATATCAGGACAGCCCCGCTCTGTGCTGTCCATCTAATAGGAGGACTCCATAACCCCACGGTACCTCATTTTACCTAGTTTGAGTTAATCCAGAGCTTAATGAACAGTTAAATAACGCATAACATAACTACAGTATCAGTCAACACATGAATAATGAATGTTGTGTTGACATTAACCACTAACCCTAATCCTAACCATAAATGATTGATTATTCATTTCACCACCAGGTATGATGGTCCATGTTTGAACATGATCCAGCCCAAACTTAAATAAACCATGTTTAGAGAGTAGAAACCCTGTGGCACTAGGTTTCAGGCCCTAAGCCAGTAGTCCCAGGTTGGGAGTTATACAGTTACCACAAGTGAAACTAAGTAACCATGGAATAGAGCTAGATTGTGTTTGACACCCCTAAGTGCTGGGGACCTTTGCTAAGCTGCTCTCTACACAGTCTGGTTAGAATCATGTGGGAGTCAGTCTCTGGCCTCTTAATGAGAGGTGCTGTCAGTGATACACAGACATGCGTTTGACTAATACGCCCCAAAGGAAGGATTCGAGACTGCCAAATTGCATTCCTCCGAAACAAGAGATAAATAAATAAGGTTTGTTTACTATAATCTGTTTCTTGCCAGTGCAGTGAATATTGAGCGTGTGTTTATGCATGAAGTGAGACAGAGCTTGTTATTGGAGTTGGAGGTTGACTCTCTCCATGCAAAATGGATCTGATTAGAGCTGTCCCTCCCTTTCTGTATGAGTCTGCTAATGGATGGAAATGGATTTCCTGGATGATTGTCTCTCTGAAACAACAGGCTAGTATCCGTCAAAGTGATTGCAATGAAAACAACAAATATTTTATTCACCAATGAAACCTTAATATTTGGAGTGATTCTTATTTGAAATAGAATTGAATAGAATAGAGTATTTTGGCGGTCTTCATCAGTAGGCTAGCTGGGTTTGCAAAGGAGTCGAGACAACCCCGAGAGACCCTCTTTCCATCACGCTCCAGGTGCACCCCTATTCCACTGTGTATGCTACTCAAACCTCCATCGAGATGCAGTCAGACTGACACAAGGGACAATAGAGGTCGGACTCTGCTACAAACCACTCTAGTCCATTAGGAGAGAGGGAACAACAAAGTGGAACTATTCTCCCCGGCCCCTGAACAGAGCATCCTGACTCCTGACGGTACAGGTGAAAAGATATTGTAGGAGTATAGCTGTGGTTCTCCCATTACAGTCACATCGGCATAAATGCTTTTGAATTCAAGAAAACAAGTTGTTGTAAGAACAAAGCCATGAGCCTGTCCTTTAATACATGTATAGGTGTATAGATAAAAACGTTTTGAACGTGCTCTAAGGCATACCTCTTTCACTTTGAGGGGTTAGGGAGAGGAAACATTGTGGCAGCAGTGGTACTAGATTGTGTTTCCTTTATTGGTATTATGATATGAGTAAACTCAAACCTTTTGAGAAAACAACGTGTAGTGAAGTGGGATAATCCTATTGTAGTATGTACAGTATCAACCTTTACTCACAGCTGTGTGTCTTTCATACCCAATATGTATGCATGGTATCATTCACACACACACACACACACACACACACACACACACACACACACACACACAGACACAGACACACACACACACCTTCCTTGTAGTTATAATATTCAGTTCTGTGTGCTGGATTCTCAGAGGGGTTCTTTGTAACCCAGGACAGGTGTGTGTTTCTCTGTTCCTCACTTGTAAACCAAGGCCATGTCTGATGGTGAAAAATGAATCAAGAGGCACCTGTCAACAAGTGAATGTTTTCTCAGAGTGAAATACAAAGGAATGATCAAAAAGATGTTATTCTGATTAGGGAGTGAGGATAACATTTTAAATCTCACGTTTACAAAGGGAACAGAAGTTCTTTTGATGCAATTTTACTAGGAAAACTATTCTGGTGATTCACCTTGCCTTTTGTCTTTTTCCATTTCTATAGACATACAGAATTAATCAGAAAGTGTTCCTTTTAGCACAAAGGGTTTTGCTTCTAGGCTCTCATCTAATCCAAAGACAACGAACCATGAAGGTCAAGGTGAATCTTTGCACCTTTGTTCTAAAACATTGTGAAGCTGCTCTCATAAATTGTAAATGTTTTTTTCTTGGCCGATGTGATAAGATGTACCTTTGTATGCCCCATGAATTGAGCAGGGGATGTTTAAATGGTTTATGGTCTAAGTGTTCTTTACCATGGTTTAAGTGTTCTTTACCAGGGTCAAAGGAGATTAGAAATAAGGATTTCTTTGTGAGCTGAGAATGGATGACCGAGAACTGAAACAATGTAAAGGGGGATTAGCTATTAACCACTGACTATCAGTGCTGGAGGCAGGAATGTGAGATGATTTACTGTCAGGTGCTTTTTGCACCTTATGATCAAGTTGGACATAATTTTGCATAGCTAGTAATGTGAGAAAATATATCATAGCAAAAGCATCAGTGGATTCCATGCCGTGTTCTCTGAGAGTATTCTGTTTCTCAACCTAAGTGGGAGAAGGAGATACTGTTAAAAGACGGTGAATAAAGAGGAATAGGGAGAGGAGGGTGAAGCACAGAGACTGACATACTGTAGAAGGAATGGAGAGGGAGACACAGAAAGAGAGGACAGAGTGGAACACTGATCCCATGTGAAAAAAAAAAAAGTGTACTAAATAAAACAAAAATCAGATTCACTTAATGTTGTACTAACTGTGTGCTATTTTGGAGCAACTAATAGTGTACTAAAGTTGTAACACTCCACCATAGTTAAACAGTGTGACATGATTGTACTGGCAATGAGAGTAATATTTGTTGGTCGTCCGACCCACAGCCCCCCAGCTTCCAGTCGCTTAGCTAGTAATGTGCTCAGTCGCTCTGACGTAGCCTACCTACGGGGGGGTTGATAACCCATGGGCTCCCTGCCATATTAGTATTTGTATGTTATGGTTGTTTAAACTCCAGGAAGGGAGCTATACAGAGCGGAGCCATCCAATTACTCCAAACTTAAATGTATTACCATTCTCATTAAATAAATGGTTAAACCGATATGAGTGCCCTGACTGAACTGCCTTCACAGTTGTTAAGAGACTGACTCATCACTGAAGGGAAATCTCAGGAGTTGAGACTAATTAGAGGGGATTTAACAGGGTGTGTGTGTGTGTGTGTGTGTGTGTGTGTGTGTGTGTGTGTGTGCACAGATCAATGTTCTTATGTATTGTCACATTGTCTGCAGGAATACACTGATATTGGTCAGCAAGAAGGTCAGCAAGAAGGTCAGTTATTGATAATCAATAGAGATATATCATAAGGTGCAAAAAGGACCTGACAGTAAATTATCTCACATTCCTGCCTCCAGGACTGATAGTGAGTGGTTAATAGCCAATCCCCTATTGCATTGTTTCTCCACTGAGGTTTTCTATTCTCAGTCATCCATTCTCAGGTCACAAATACATTTTAATTTCTGATCACCTTTGATCCTGGTAGAAAACAATTGACCATAAAACATTTGAACATCCCCAGCTCAATTCATGGGGCATACAAAGGTACATCTTATCACATCGACCGGAAGAAAAATGCATTTCAAATGTATGAGAGCAGCTTTACAATGTTTTAGAACAAAGATGCAAAGATTCACCTTGACCTTCATGGTTCGTTGTCTTTGGATTAGATGAGAGCCTAGAAGCAAAACCCTTTGTGCTAAAAGGAACACTTTCTGATGAATTCTGTATGTCTATAGAAATGGAAAAAAACAAAAGGCAAGGTGAATCACCAGAATCATCTTTTGAAAACGTTTTATTTTCCTAGTAATATTGTGAGGTTCAAAAGTTTGTCCTCACTCCCTCTGTTAGAGGCTTGTCTATAATTCAGTTATATTTCACTCTGAGAAAACATTCACTTGTCGACAGGCATCTCTTGATTCATTTTCCGCCATCAGACATGGCCTTGGTTTACAAGTGGGGGAAAATATAAGAAACACACACCTGTCCTGGGTTACAATGAGCCCTTCTGAGAATCCATCCGACAGAACAGCGTATTACTGCCATTCACGTCAATAATAACCACAAGGAAGCTAACTGCCTTGTCAGTACAGATCCTTCCATCTGTTGTTGTTGAAACTGTGTGTGTGTGTGTGTGTGTGTGTGTGTGTGTGTTTATGTGTGTGCGCATGTGCATTTGCATGTGCGGGTGCATCTGGGTGTGTGTGTGCGTGCGTGCGTGTGTGTGCGTGCGTGTGTGTGTGTGTGTATGTGCACAGATCAATGTATGAACTGCAGGAATACACTGATAATGGACAGAGTTTACAGGAATAACAACACAGTCTAATCGTGTACCTGTTAGTAGGCATTCACAATTGCGTGTCCTGATTGACGCATCAGAGACATTTTGGGGTAAGTGCACACACACAAACACACACACACACACACACACACACACACACACACACACACACACACACACACACACACACACACACACAGGGCTTAGTCACTGTTTCACTCGGTCCAGTGGGGCAGAGTTAAACCACATAAGTCTTAAACTGTGGGTTCGAGTGGGCAGATTTGTGTAGAGGAAAAGATAAGACAAATGAGCTTTTGCACAAAACTTAATATAATTTATTCTCCCTGCAGCGAAAGGCTCACTATTGATTGAACAGTAACAGTGTATTTTGTATTATGGTAGGAAGCTCTGGATGTAAGCACAATAAGGTTGCTCCTCATTTCTATCACGCCCTCCCTCTCTCCCTTTAACTTCATAGTGTTTCCCTCACCCTCTAACTACTGGTATTTTCATTTCCCTCCATCTCTCTTCCCTCTCTGTCTTTCTCTCTTTCTCTTTCTCTTTCACCTGTGTGTTCTGGGTTTATCACATCGTAATCCTCCTGTGGTTCTGATCCGCTAGGCTGCCACAGCTCTCACAGATCACAGCACCTACTGTAGTAGTGAAACGGGTCAGACCAGGCTGGACCACGCTTAGGTTTCATATCTCATTGGATAAGAGCAAACATAAGCCTTGTCCCAGTCCCTAGTGTGTTTGAGTAACACCAACCCTTTCTGTTGACCAGAAAGCCAATCAATAATGGTCTCTAGTGACCCAGCACGGCTCTCTGATATTACCATGCTGAGACACCGAGCATGTTTACCGATACCCGTTTGCGAACGGATAAGCCGGGCACTCCTTCTGATATAGCCTGGCTGATTTAATCCACTTGTGTGAAACGTTTGAATGCGAAGGGCCTTCTTTTTTTTTCTTCCTAAATGCGTGAGCTGGCAGGCAGACAGGCAGGCAGGCAGATGTTCAAACAGAGAGGGTGTGCTCTGCTTTTGTGAGAGGGGATGGAGTGTTTGGACTCTTTTTAAACAAACACGGTGCGCTGGAGATTAGAACCGTGCTGTGCACCCAGCATTTAGTGGGTCAGGCTCAGAACAGATTTTACATATCAAAGGGGCAGCAGCCAGGCGGGACTGAAGGAACAACAGGCATTGTGAGCTCCTGTGAGCTCATCCAAGTATGTCACGCCAAGATCTGAGAACACAGGGAGCAGGGAAACAGGGTTTTCTTACAATAGGGATTTGGAGGAAAAAGGAAGAGATCAGGTTGCACACAGAGAATAGGAGATGGAGAGAGAAAGGGAGAGACACAGAGAGAGAGAGAAAGAGAGAGAGAGACAGAGAGAGAGAGACATAGGGAGAAAGAGAAGGAGAGAGAGAGAGAGAGAGAGAGACAGAGATAGAGAGAGAGAAAAAGAGGGTGAGAAAAGGGGAGAGGTAGAGGGATGATTAAGAAAGACAGTTTGGACAGTTTGGACAAGGGAGTGTGACGGGATTCCTGTAATCATGAGCACGGCTGGTTTTGACCGGGTGTTTACCATACCCTGCTCATAAATCCCTGTCATGCTTATTGATAAAGGTTTAATACTGTGTTACCAGCATGAGCAATCTGTGAAACCGCAGGGCCAACAAACACACTTACTGTGTGGGTTTGTTATGGGTTGTGCTTCTCTTTGAAAGTTTTATGGTGAGAACAAAACAAATATGTATGTCTTCGGGTGCTATGAGGCCAAGTCAGGAGTCCCACAATACACCTCAGTGTTCTGCAGGTGAGCACCAGGCTCTTCTGTGGAGCTTGTTATATAAGTATAATTATATATAAGTAATGCTTCTATGTCCATAACAAACACGTCTACAAAAACAACTCCTGAACATGGCCAGAGGGATAGAGGAGAAACAGATTATTCTGATATTACAGGTCCCTCTAAGTAATTTTAGATGTTATCCATCTTACTGCACAAATAGACAGTTAGCATTCACATATGCTAGCATAGCTGTACTGCCATAGCCATTTGTGTGTGATGGGATTTTTTTTTGTATTTCCCATGATGCCCCACTTGCTCAATGGAGACTGCTCATTGGGTGTAAGGGTGGACATAGCAGTGGGGGCTGGGCAGGGGTGAAGGGATGTAACAGGGATGTCATTTAGGTCTTAAGAATCAGAAACCAAATTAAGGCTCTGTTGAAAAGACAGGATGATAAGGGTTATTCTGCTCTTCTTAATAATAGAAAGATTGAATAGCAGTCTGTAATGATGGGGGTTCTAGCTCCCTCTTCTTTCTCTCTCTCTCTACCCTCACTTTCTCTCTCCCTCTTGCCCCCAAAGAGTTAGATTAAAAAGTGAAGATTGAAAAAAAGATAAAAAGTCTAGATAGATTTCAGATAAAGTTTTCTGCTGACGGCCAATTGTGAAATAAGGGTTGAACTTATAGTCCATAGTTTCTCCCTCTGTCGAAGTGTGTGTGTGTGTGTGTGTGTGTGTGTGTGTGTGTGTGTGTAAGTGTGTGTGTGTGTGTGTGTAAGTGTGTGTGTGTAAGTGTGTGACAAGTGTAATTTCACAGAAGAAGTATTGTCAGAAACGCAGAGGAGAAATGTGCTTATCGGGCACAATACAGCAACAGAGCGATAGGCCATAAATATAGGAGGGGAATAAAACAGAAATAAATAAATAAGTAAAAAGAAAAGAACAGGAGTAAATAGGTAAATGGACCATGGAGCAAAGCCATTACTCATGTTTACAGGTTAGCGACACCAGGATTTTATTTATCTCTCGTCCACAGAGAGGAGGAAATGCTCAATGGTGATACTGTGTTAGTGAATAGGATTGGTCTTGGCAGGGGGTGTGTGCTGTTTGACGCAAACACACACACATGCACACGCACACACTCACACACACACACACACACACACACACACACACACACACACACACACACACACACACACACACACAGGGCTGGAGGGCAGGGCTCCCATTAGTCACTGTTTCATTCAGTCCAGTGGGACAGTGTTAAATAACCTAAGTCTTAAACTGTATGTGTGTGTGTGTGTGTGTATGTGTGTGTGTGCGTGTGCGCATGTGTGTGTGCATGTGCGTGAATAAGGGGGATTCATTAACCGCTGTCTATTTGTTTTCATTGTGTTTAGCCTAATTGTATTTTTTATGCCAGTGTTATGGGGCTGGCGGCAGGAGCTTAATTGATTAGCTCGGCTCCTCCATTTGTTCTAGAATTGTAATCATCTGGATATTTAAATTCATACACTCATAAATATAGACATGAATGTACATTGCCCTTGCTTGGTGTCTCCAAAGTCCAAGACGAGCAGTTGAGCGGAGTCGTGTATGTGCTAATGGGAAGGGTCCTAGGCTAACAGGACCTCAATATTCAGCTGTTTTAACCATTATATCAGTAGCTGCCTCGGAGAATAAAATGTGACAGTGAATGTACCTGTTAGCATTGAGGTAGCATATAAGCATTGTGATGAGGCTCAATGACTGCAAACTGTTTTTTTCCCACCTCAAATGATTATAGTTTATATTATTTGTGGGATTGTATTCTCCTTGTGGACTTGCTCACTCTCCCTTTTCTTCAATCACACGTTATTCCACCTCCCTGTTACAGAAACCAAATTGCAAATCAGTGCCATTGTCTCACTGTGCCTAATTACTGCTGGGTGGATAAGCCAATAGACCTAGTGTGAATACTTGTACAGACTGTTGTACACATCTAAGACTGACTATCCTTAAAAGCAAAAGGCTTTGAACAGTAAAAGCAGTAAAAGCAAAAGGCTTTGAACTGGTTAATGGCGTTTCTGCGATCCAACCATCTTACATTAAGTCAGCTACCGTGCCCCTGTTGTGTAATATTAACATACCCAGCTCGTAATACCAGCTGTTTGACAGGATGTTCATTCTCGTTGGCCAGGTCTAGCGTCCGACAGCCCTACAGCATGTTCAGTGTCTAGCCGGAGTGTCCGTCCACGCCAGGCTGTCCTGGATGTTACATAACTCCCAGGAAATACATTATGTCCTGAGATCCTTCCAATCAGATTACATGGATTTGCATCAGCTGTGTTTGGGCCACTGTGTGTGTGTGTGTGTGTGTGTGTGTGTGAATTATTGAGACTGATGCTTTATGTTTGGCCACATCTATTTGAACTAGATGTCATTTTGATGTAGTAGTGTTTTGGAAGCTGCAGGCAGTGTTTTATGGCTATAATGCATCTCAAGTACCCAAGTACCCTAGCTACTAACATTTCACAACAGGGGTCTGGCCAACAGGGGTCTGGCCAACAGGGGTCTGGCCAGACCCTCAATACTGAAAACATTAAAAAGACCAGCATTTTTCAGAAAGTAACATTTTTCTTTCATAACAGAAAATGATTTGTTTTGCCAAAATTAATTTGCACACGTCAATAGTTTTTAAGATAAAACCAATGGGACCGAAAGGAGCCTGTAATGGCAGGAGTACTCAGTCAAAGGACTGAAATGCACGACTCGCAGACAAAAACTTAAATCCAATAGAATAGTCTTTACTTTGAGAAAGGTTCAGTACACAGGTAGGCAGTCAATGGGTAGGCAGATAATCGATAATAATAAATGAATAACATGAAACAAAGACAAACATAAACTAAGAAACAGGTTGAGACGTTACAGAGCCCTAAATGGGGCCAAGATTTCACATGATCTAAATATAATATGAAAAATATTTTTATGACACAGGCATATCTGTGTCATAATGTACATGCCAAAATGTAATGTTAGTGAAGGCTTTTTATTTTAGAATTAGAAGCTTAGAATATATACATATATATTTAATTTTTTACACTGGCCAGACCCCTGTTGGTAGTTTGAGGGCATTTTTCACATGTAATATTTATTTTACTCTGTATGCGTGCGTGTGTGTGTGAATATCTGTGTGTGTGTGTGTGTGTGTGTGTGTGTGTGTGTGTGTGTGTGTGTGTGTGTGTGTGTGTGTGTGTGTGTGTGTGTGTGTGTGTGTTGTGACTGTGCATGTGTGCAACTGTGTGTGTGTGTACATGCATCTGAGGTTATGGTTCACTTTAACAAGGTTGCAGAAAAAGATTCTCTCCAACCCCCCACCCCCCGAGGTGGTTACCAACCCCTGCAGAGAGGAGAGTGGTTACTCAGGCTCTGCAGCGGTAAGGTCTCTGGTGGGTCAGAGGTTGTGTCCCGGCAGAAAGACAGGTATTGATTGGTCCTTCGATTTTGGGTCTGGTTATGCTCGGTGGACCTGCCAGAGCACGTCTCCAGAGGCTCATGAGATACACACACCTCCTCCAATAGTAGTGAATATTTTCACCAGACAAAGACAGACTTGAATGAGCCAGTTTTACACATTCTCCATGCACAGCGAGTGTATCAGGGTAATATATACTCATGGGAAATCAATATGGTTGGCTATTCAGAATTGTTATTTTCTTTCCAAAGTTGCATTTATAGTAGGCAGGCACAGTGTTTTTTTTCTCCATACCGCATAAGCAGATTTGCATTGATCTTTTCATCCTGTAATTTCTGGTCTAATTGCCCTAAGGGTCCTGCAGGTTGAAATAAGACTGTATCATAGACCAGAGGCCTATATACCAGGTCTGTTTTCATTGGGTTTGGGCTTGCTTTTGCTCCCTGTCTGACTGGCCCTAATCAGTAGTGATGCACTGAAGTTCAGCCAAGTTCAAACTCAAATAGGCCCATTCAGTCCCTCTCAGTCTTGGTTAGACGGCCTCAGTATTCGGCACTCACTGCTCATGTCTCCTCCTGCAGTCTACTTCAGCTCTGCATCCAAACAATGTATTTCCAGGAGATGCATGTGTGTTTTCAGAGTTGGGCTCTTGAGGTCATGATGATGAGAGATAGTCCTGGAGGCTCTTCCTGTTGGGCACACACAGATCACCCACTGATTGGCAGATAAGTGATGAACCACCATTGTTGCAAGCCACATTGACTTCAAGGTTGCCGTGGTTACTGTTGTGGAGGCATGTTTGCGTGTGCTTGAGGTATGTTGTTGTCTACAGCTGTTTTGATGGAAATGATTGATCTTGGTGCATGTGTTTGGGTGTTTGACCTCTATCTGTTCCTGCCCTCATCCTAACACACTCGTCGTTCATATACACACACATAAACAGGCTGTACACTCCACAAAACAATTGTCCAAAGAGAGATGAAAGGTTTGGTTGTGTGTGTGTGTGTGTGTGTGTGTGTGTGTGTGTGTGTGTGTGTGTGTGTGTACGTGTGTGAGGTCCCCTGATGTGGTTGCTTAGCCAGGCACACATCCCACTCTGGGCATGCTGCTGTGATGGCCGTTCAATGTCTCTTTGTGTGACAGCAACACATAAACCAGCAGGAAAATGTTTATCATGTAACCACTATACATGCAGCCATCTCCAAACGTAATTACAGTATATCATAGCAACATAAATGTGTGTGTGTGCGTGCGTGTGCGTGTGCGCGTGCGCGTGCATGCCTGTGTGCATGTGTGTCTGTGTTTGTCTGTGTCGGCAGAAATCTGTAATTCTGCCAGTTTTTTTGGTAAACAGCTGAGGGATGGGGCTGGAGAAATATAACCACTCTTAATTTCATAGACAGAGCTATGGATGCAATGACTGACCGTCCATGAGATCAAAATGATAGTGTTATAGTTTTAAAGCGATACTGTACATTGCTTGTTTACAATTGCATTATTTAATTCTTTACAAACAGTGGAGTAAAACAAGCTTATATTGTGGGTTCTGATGGAATAAGACTGAATAAGTTGAACTAAGCTCATTTGTAAGTTAGATTCATCAAGAATCAATGACTATACATTATTCATTAAAAAAAAAGTACAGATTGCCCTTTTTATTTTCTATATTAGGATAATCCTCCTCCAGAATAATCTGATGATCATGATGTGGCAGTTTGCTCCAGTGCAAAAGACAGGACCATCTATGAGTCTGATCTGAGACTGTTCGCCTCTCTTTAAGTATTCATGTCAGAGGTATTTTTACCAGTGGAGACACTAGTGTCAGGCTCATTATCCATCAGACAGATTTGGACTGAAATCACCTCAGACAGGATCTTACAGACACTGACACTCTTGAATGAGCCATCAGAACGTGAATGAGATAATAATGGAGCACAGCTCTTCAATATTCATATTTTCAGTATGCACAGACTTTATAATAGAGAGTCTGGCATCAGAGCTCTTCAATCAGTCTCTAATAGGGGCATTGACTGGGCAATGTCGGTTTGCAATTCACTCTTGTCTTTTTGAAATGGTTGTTTATTGTTTATTGCTTGTTACCATGGTATTTGAGTGTGGAGTAATTATCTTTAGTGTTGTGTAGAATGATTATAAATTGCACAACTGAGTGTTGATCATCACACACACACACACACACACACACACACACACACACACACACACACACACACACACACACACACACACACACACACACACACACACACTCCAAGGCTGTTAATGTTGGAGTGTGCAGAGAAGGTTAGGTGAACACAGGCCACTCCACTTGTGTCATTCAAGTGGGGATTCTTCTCCTTTTATGTCGTGGCGGAGAAATAAAAGTTGGATGATGAGATTCCACCTTTCTGACTGACCCCTTCACTCACAGGGGGGCTAAACCCCACAGAGGCCTTTGTGTACTAAAACCCCTCCAAAGCTTGTTCTATCTGCCCTTGGATACCTGCCTCTCACTCTCCCTCCCTTTCTCTCTCTCTCTCTCTCCCTTTTCTCCCTCCCTCCCTCCCTCTCCCTGATTTTCTCCCTCCCTTTCTCTCTCCCTCCCTTCATCCATCTCCTCCTTCTCCCTCCCTTCCTCCCTCTCATCTCTCTCCTCCCTCCCTCCCTTCCTCCCTCTCTTCCCTCTCCTCCTTATCCTGTCTATGTGTTAGGAGGAGTAGTAGACCATGACCAAAGTGATTATGCTGTCCTCCTTACCTGTGACTCGTATTAATCCCTGCCAGAACAAGCAGGATGTTGTTAACATAATAACCACTCTTCTGACGTACATGACAGCCTGGAGAGTTGTTTTTGAGTGAGGAAAATACAATCACTGTGTCCCATTCTAGCAGGTAATAGCCACAATTATTCTCAGCTACCATGGGCTTCTGTCAGCAGAGATTACATCTGGCAAAAAATGAGGACAATTTAATCTTTTGGAACATTCAGTGTGTGTGATTTTGTTTTTGTTGTTGTTCTGCTCTCCTCTGTACTGCTCTCTTCTCTCCTCTCCTCTCCTCTCCTCTCCTCTCCTCTCCTCTCCTCTCCTCTGCTCTGTGCTCTCTGCTCTGCTTGTCACGCCCTCCACTTCCACCTAGTCAGTGTCAGTCTCTCTCCCTCTTCCCAGCCTGGGTGTTTGGTGTGGGCGTGGCTGCCAATAGTAGCGTCATCATCTACACACCTGCGGCTCGTCTCCTCATCACCCTTCTGTGATTTATACCCCGGTTTTTCATTCATTCCCCGCCAGTTCGTCATAGCACTTCCTACCTATACGGTCCAGCATTTCTACTCTGCTCTGCTCTCCTCTGCTCTGCTCTGCTCTGCTCTCCTCTCCTCTCCTCTGCTCTGCTCTGCTCTCCTCTCCTCTGCTCTGCTCTGCTCTGCTCTGCCCTCCTCTCCTCTCCTCACCTTTGTTCTCCTCTCCTCTCCTCATCTCTGTTCTGCTCTCCTCTCCTCTCCTCTGCTCTGTACTCTACTCTGTACTCTGCTCTCCTCTGAGGAGTTATGGAATTATTCTTGCAGAAAGTGTTACTTGCCAAGGGCTACGGTTAGTTCATCAACAACCCATTAAACCTTAATACAAAAGGCACCATGTCGACTTATGTGAACTAGCCTTCTAGAACTTATTGTTGCAAACGACAATATGATCGATGTGACCAACAAAATCAAAGACTGCATTTTCACAGTAAAATGACCATTTCATTGAAAGAAATATACACAGGAGAAGTTGGCAGGCACACTTTATTATCATGTTAAATATATTTTATTCAGAGATGGAGTATGCGGTGGTGCATACAGATGTATTGAGTGTATTCATGCACGTGTGTGTGTGGTGTGTGTTTAGTGTGGGTATGTATCTGAGGTGAGGATGGTTGGAAGAGGGGTGTGAGTGACGTGAGGACACTGTTGCTATGAAACAACACAAATCACAGTAAATCCAGTAAAGATTGTGTTTGAAAATCAAGAAAAAGTGACACAGCACCCATCATTGTCTTTTTTTCATGTCATTGTCTTTCAGTATTCAATACCTAGCTCCAATTCATGTCCCTCCATAGGTTAATGTGTGGTCAGAGAGCAGATAGAGACAGGTCAAAGTGTGGTCAGAGTCTGGTCATGACCTCAGCGGTCAGCGTTCATCCTGCGCAGTTTGGCGGGCAGGTTGTCCTCAGGTCGCCCCCCTGATGAGGGCAGAGGTGTATTGATGGAGGCTGTGACTGGTGCAGGGGTGGGAGGCAGGCTGTGCTGCTGTAGGTCTCCAGTGGAATGAGTCATGGGTTCAAAGCCCACCTTCAGGGCCTTGAGCTGGAGCCGAGCCTCAGCCTCGGGGCCCAGGGAGGAGCTGAGGCGCTGGAGTTTCAGGGGCAGGTCTCCCGTGCTGCAGGCCTTCTCTGAGTGCTGAGAACTGAGCATCAGCACCTTCCTCTGGAGGTCCTCCTTCCCAGACGAGCTCATCCTCTGGAGCTTACTGGGCAGCTTGCCCCCCTGCCCAGGCCCCCGCTCATCCGCCATGTTGATGCAGTCCACGGAGAAGACCCTGGCCCGGCGAACACCGCTGCTTTCGCCCAGTGCGGGGTTGGGGGTGGAGAAGGGGGAGGGCAGGGAGGTCTTCTCGTCGTGCTCTTTGACACTGTATGGAGGCGTGTTGACCTCGAAGTGGCTGTGGAACTGGGAGTAATCCACCCTGAAGAAGCCCTCCTCCAGGGACATGACGGGCAGGAAGCGATGGCCCCACAGAACCTCGTCCTCCGTGTAGGAGGTCCGCGCCTGACACGTCATACCTGAGAGAATGAGGGAGAGAGAGAGAGAGTAGAAGAGGAAGAATTAAAGACAACATTTCACAGATTTCACAGATTGTCACCACTTATTAGTGGTCTTTGTTGTCTAAATAGCCAGGAAAGATAACAAATTCCAGCAAATAAGTGAAAAAACAGGTTTTTATTGGACCAGGAATTAATGATGGTCCAGGAAGTAATGATGAGCTTCCTACAACGTCCAAAGTGCTTTGCGCCTCCAAGCCAACAACAGAGGCGCATCTAAGATGCATGTTAGTAAACACAAGTGATAGATGTATGAGCTAGCGCGGTGCTTCTGGATGTAAACAAACCAGGAGGGAGTAGCTTATTCTGAAAAAAAAAATTACCTCACTCCTCCGTAAAACTGTTAGCTTTTGATTGGTGAAGTGTCCCTTTAACGTGTGGCATCCAGCGTTGAGTGCATTGATTATAGCATTCCCAATGCTTTGGCACGGGCCAGCCGCACTCGAGCCAGGCAGGGGAGATTTAAATACTGTGCCAACGGTAAATCTAATGGCAGGAGACGGTTGGCGTTCCTCACATAGCTCGTAAAACAGCCACGGCACCGTTACTCATCGATCGGTTTCCACTAATAGGTTTGGCTGCGGCTGACAAAAAAAAACAAAGAGAGAGCAACACGAAGAGATATTACCTTCCTTGTTTACCTTCTGAGAGTGTAAGACCATGGCAGCAAATTGGCTTGGATGAGACCCGCTGACTAAGGACATTTTTGTTAACCCTAACCCTCTACGATGTCTTCTAGAAACTGTTGTCCTCAAGAATCCTCTGCACTCTTGGATCCACAGCGGCTCTGTGGCGTCCCTGGTGTGTCCTAAATGACCTCCTTGGCGTGACTAATCAATGATATCGGTGCAAAGCTGACTAATCAATGATATCAGTGCTGTTATATGAGCAGGGATAATCACCTGTAGTTTGTGTTTAGTCTGGCTCATTAGCCGTCTCCTATTCCTAACCATTCCCAGATTCATAAATTGATGCAGAAACCTAGGGTCACCATGTCAGTGGTACCAATGTCGCTAATTGTGTTATTTATAATAGATTGAATTTCCCATGAGATAAAAAAAGACTGTAGGATAAGGTTTATTTTGACATTTTTCTGAACATTCTTTTTGTCTATATACTGTGCCAGTAACGGAAGGCAGAAAACGTATTGACAGGAGAACATGCAGTACCCGTACATACATAGCAGAGGGAGTGGCTGTCTGGTTCTGTATTGTTAGGTATCTTCTTTCTGAAAAGACCCCAGAAGTGGTTGTGATCATGAGAACTCACCTCCTCTGAGGTACCTTTAACAGTCCAGAATCCAGATCTCCATTTGACCTGAGCTCTTGTCAAATCATTTCCTTGACATTTATATCTCTCTCTCTCGAGGGCCTTCGGCGATCAATATAAGCACTTATGACTCCACAATACAGATGTTTTCCAAGCCACTGCCTCTGCTAAACCCCTGAATGGCTCTGTTAAACAGCCGTCTGGCTGAGCAGGCTGTAGAGAGAGAGAGAGAGAGAGGGAGAGCCTGATCCGGTTCTTCTGTGATGGACGACTCACACAGCAATATCACAACCTGGGGCAAGCTTAAGCCTACAGCCACTCTCCCAGTCTACGCTGGCTATACTTAAATCCTGGACTATCCCCAACGCATGTCTAGAATAAACCCAAGGCCTTTTCTACTCATGCGTAGCCTAATAGCATCGAGATATAATTAGCCCGATACTAGCCAAGACTGTGCTTGGCCCAGTTCTGTGAGAAGCTCAAGGCTAGCCGTCCCCTTTTACACCAGCTCTCTAAATCCTGAGCCAACCTGTCATATTTGACCATTGCTGGTAGATACGTGGCAGAGCAGGGATACAGGTGCAGAGGGAGATTATGTGGTTCACAGCACAACTTTCATGCCAGTTTACCCCATCAGTCAGGTGTCTCTGGGTAAGCTGACAGCCTGTTGTGTTTTGTGGGCTTGCATAGAAATCAGAGCCGCTGAACAACAGAGCAAACAGCTGGCGGACAGAGGAGGAGAGAGAGATGTCCCTGAAGAGGGCTTTATGGAAAATGCCTGGCGCCAGCCTGAGCTGGCACCGCTCAAATGGTGCATTTCCATAATGCTATGCGTCTTCTTCTCCTAACCTCTGTTTGAATCCAGACAGACAGACAGACAGACAGACAGACAGAGAAAGACAGCTAGACATACACCTATAGACAGATTGACTTATAGTTCATGCGCACACACACACACACACACACACACACACACACACACACACACACACACACACACACACACACACACACACGCTACTGTACCCAGGTGCACCTCTTATGTAATCAGAGCAGGGTCTCCGGCACCTGTCACAACATCATCATGTAATGCACATGCATCTCCTGTGAAACAGCAGGTTACAAAGGAGGCCCAGAGGAGCACATGAACCACCTCATCACCACCGGGGGAGAAGCTATCACTTGGTGACTGAGATAAGAGGTTAAAGATCTCAAATGGCAGCATAATCTTGCAATTAGCATTCAGTTTGCCTCTGAGACACTTTGGTAGTCTCCCTGAGGATATGGAATCCTGCCGATCCAGGGAAACCCCTAAAGGTGACCCTGCGTCCCTCCAAAGGTGACCTTGCGTCCCCCTAAAGGTCACCCTGCATCCCCTCACAATCTCAGACTGCCACGCGATGGAGATGGAAAATAAGGACATTATCAACAGAGCATAGGCCGTGCTGCCTGCCTGCCTACCTACCTGCCTAGATACCTGCCTGACTCTCTGCCTCCCTGATTTCCTCCCTCCTTCGTTCCCTCTCTCCCTCTCAGCCTCCCTCTCTCCCTCCTTGCCTCCCTCCATCCCAACCCGCCTGCCTCCCTGCCTACATCTCTTCCTCCCTGCCTCCCTCGCTGCCTGCCAGCCTCCCTCGCTCCCTCCCTGCCTGTATGCCTCCCTCCCTCCCTCCCTCCCTCCCTACCTCCCTTCCTCCCTCCCTCCTTGCCTGCCTGCCTCCCTCCCTCCCTCTCCCTGCCTGCCTCCATCCCGCCTCACCTGCCTCATTCCCTCCCTCCCTCCCTCCCTGCCTCCCTCCCTCCTTCCCTGTCTGCCTCCCTGCCTGCCTCCCCCCCCCCGCCTGCCTCCCTGCCAGTCTCTCTCCCTCCCTTGCTCCCTCCCTCCTTCCCTTCCTGCCTGACTGCTAATCCCTCCCTCCTATAAGCCTATCCAGCTCCATGGTTCTATCCATAGCAATAACAAAGAGGGAATAGGAAAGAGGAGAGGGAGATAAAGGGAAAAGAGAGGGGAGCAATAAAGAGAGGGTTATAAAAAAGAAAGATGGAGAAATGAAACCATGACTGTAAAGACAAAAATATGTTTATTTGTATTTGAGTGTCGAAGTTATGAGGGAGAATCACACTGCTTGATGTAAAATAGAGAAAACACGATTGTTGCCGTGGGCGACCTGGCATGTCTGACTGTATAGTTTATTGCAGCTGCTGTGTACGATGTCTCTCTCTGTTTCTTTGTATTCTGCTGTCATGCCATTTGAAACATGGAGTAGAATTCTGTCTGGATCTCCAGCTCATTTATCAAAGTGACATGTATCTATAACCACAGGCTTTTATTATGCATGGGGAAGGGATAAAACGAAGACGCACTAATAAAATATCCCTCATAATTCAATCAGAAGGCCATTCCCCTGGTGTTGTCTTCACCGGCTAACCTCCACCACTCTTTCTGTCTTCAAATTAATGTTTCGTCAGATTGTGAGAGGGCTTGGGGGATAAAGAGAGGGATATGTGAGGGTCGGACTCTTTATCCCCTCAATCTAGATGGAGATTAAATGTGTGGAGGGTTGAAATGGGAGACCTAAGGTTCAGGCATATGAGAGTTTGGATTAACTTGAAGCGAGTGCAGAGTAGAGGGAATCAATGAAGCAGAGAAAGAGAGAGAGAGAGAGAGAGAGAGAGAGAGAGAGAGAGAGAGAGAGAGAGATAGAGGGAGAGAGATAACAAGAGAGGAATAACAGAGAATGGGGTTAAAATGAGAGAGGGAAGGAGGGATAACAGCAAGGAGTAAAATGAGGAGGAGAGAGTGTAGTTATTCCTCACCTGTGGTCTCAACGATGCCTTCCAGGATGACCACAATCTCAAACTGTTCGTTCGTGAGGGAGCGCTGGGACAGGTCGAAGAAGGGGCTCTTGGGATTGATCTCGTGGCAGATGGTGAGAGGGGAGACCAGGAAGAGTTGGTCAGCCCCCGTCCCAAAACCCACGTCCAACTCACACTGGTCCAAGGGCAGGAACTCACCCTCTGGAGTCTGACGAGACTGGTGGAGGAAGGGAGGGAGGGATGGAGAGAGGGAAGAGGGAGAGAGAGAAAAGGAGAAGAAGAGAGAGATCTTTTAAACAATCAATTTACTTGTATTCTTCTTCTTCTTCTTACGGTGTCTGTTCATTCTCAGCAGTGCTACAGAGATGATACCCACACACACACAAACAAACACATACACATGAACAACACACACACACACACACACACACACACACACACACACACACACACATACACATACACACATACACTGTTTATGAGAGTGTAGGAGAGATGGAATGGGGAGAGAGAGAGAGATGTAGAGGTCACATTGTCTTGTCTTCCCATTGTGCCCTTGACTGAGCAAAGGACTGCAGAGGTTGGAAGTGTGGTTTTGGATCTCTGCATGTAGCTTATCAGTGTCTTTTATACACAGTTGTGTTGTGTGAAGTCTTGCACAGTGCTGACACAGCTTTTCATGGACAATAGGAGTAAAGGAAAGGTACAAAGGAAAGAAAAAACACAAAGCATGTTTGCCACTTCTTCCCTGCAACTCTTTGTGGGTGAGACAGAGAGTCAGAGCAGTCCAATCCCACACAGTCAGACCTGCCGGCCACAATTGGACCTCTTTGATGGGTGGTTGCACAGCCTCACGCGCCTCTGGGAACACTCGAATCCCTGGACTCATTACAAACTGATAGATTTCTAAGGCATCACTGCAGGTGTCTCACACTCTGCTGTCTCACACTCCCCAGTAGCCCCACTGGGATCAGTAATGAGGATGCTCAGGGTGTGTGTTATTATGTGTCACTAACAAATATTTTCAGTGACATTTTAGTCACTAATTAAAGATGTATTTTGTCTTTGGCCATCCTCAGGTTTCCTAGTTCATCTAACTGTCAGGAAAGTGATATTCCAATGTGAATATGTCCACAATCACAAGGTGAAATTGTTCACAAATCAGTGGTCCACACACACACACACACACACACACACACACACACACACACACACACACACACACACACACACACACACACACACACACACACACACACACACACACACACACACACACACACACACTGCCCTTCCTCATACCATGTAAGAGCACCAGGGGGGCATTCCCTGGTTTGAATATTCATGGCAGTCTTGTTTGAGGAGGTCGCGGGCCCTCACGTTAATTTCCAGTCTGCAGGCGATGGGGCGGTGGAGACATCCCTGTTTAGACAGGCCCTGCCCATGGAGCGCTTATTGGTGCGGAAGCATTTAATTGCCCAGATGAAGACAGGGCATAGCGCTGGGGTCTCTGCTGTCTGAGCTACGCAAAAAAGAGTTCTTTCTCTCTCTCTGTCTTCACCTCTCTCTCGCCCACTGTGTATTTCTCTCTCTATCTCTATCTGTTTATCGTTGTCTATCCTATCTCTCAGGGCCCACTGCAGCTGCTTGGATTTTCTGTGAGGAAGATAAGGGGTTTAAAGAACATGACTGGGCTTATGATACAAACACACACACACACACACACACACACACACACACACACACACACACACACACACACACACACACTCACACACACACACACACACACACATACACACACATGTTTACATAATCAACATGCATTATCCTGTCACATACCAAGGGCCATGCACATACAACTGTGACATCAATAAAAAAAAAGAAAGAATGAGAATGAGAGAATGAACGCAGCAGTTAGAGAAAGATGTGGACCTGCGTAAACCTCTAGAATTGTTTTCATGTTTTCTTGTTCTTTAGTAAAGTGTTTTTGGTTATTTTCTCACTGATGAGTGTTTGCCCTCTGTTATGGGGAAGTAGTTGCTGTGTTCTCTTTGAAGGACATCATTTTCATCCTCTTTATACATGACTCTCTAGTTGTCTAGTTAAGTCTGTTTGTTTACTATTTTTCTAAAGTGGTTCCTGTGTGGATTACTTCAAGTAAATTGGCTTTGCCTTTGAACTGCATTCCCCCGTCTGGTCTCCTCTCTGCTCCTGGTTCTATATGACACAACGTCACAAACCCTCCTGATAATTGGGAGGATGTGTCAGCCGATACGCCTACACATTCACCTCACCTCTCACTCTTCCTCCACATCACACCCATATGCTCACACAAATGCTCCTCTACACAGTCCCATCTCATCTCTGGAATTTGAAATGTTCCTCTTCTATTCTCTCCCTCTCTCTTTTTTCTCTCTCACTCTCTCCCTCCCTCTCTCTCTCTCTCTCTCCCTCTCCCTCCCTCTCTCTCTCTCTCTCTCCCTCTCTCTCTCTCTCTCTCTCCCTCTCTCCCTCTCTGTCGCTCTCACACACGCCTCCTCTCAACCCCCCCTGCTGGCTGCTGCTGTTTCTGGATCCTCTCTCCCTGCCTACTACCTACCTACCTGCTGGGAACCGCTGTGAGTGCCCTCTCAGTAAATCCCACACATACATCCCACATCACTCCTACAAACCTCCAATCTCCCTCACACAGACCACACTGCTTTACTATGTCATCATCCCAAACGTAGGTAAGGCCTACCTGCTTTATTCCAAAACATAGCCCTACTCTGTGAAACAATGATAGCCAATGAAATTGATTTGTAGAGCTATGAACTGACCAAGGTCGTTGTTATGGCAAAACTATGGTTGGGGAAAAGAATGATGCTGTTGAAACCCACAGTCTTGACGTGACCTCCCCATGACATTGCCCTGAGGCGTATCCCTCCGAGGTGCCAAATGTGAAGGAGGCATGAGTAAATATGGGATGCCAGAAAATGTATGTACTGTTTATATATACAACAAATATCAATGAGACACATGGTTGGATTTACGTTATAATCCCAACATTGTTTGTTAAGGGGTTTTGTTTATTTCCTGTCAGGTGTTTTCCGGCCAGTGAGTTTGGTACATGTGTTTGGTATTGTTCTTCTGTGTGGGTTATCCCCCCATGGCTCGAGGCCATATCACTCTCTACTCCCTGTCTGTGTCGGTTAAGATTAAAAAGGACGGATGACTGTATCACAAATGCCGACACGCAAAGCTTCTTACACAAGCCCCTGTGGCACTCTCCTCCGCTCTCTTAGCACAGCGGAAGATTCTGAGATAAGTCTGGTTTGTGCACAGCATCTCTCTCTGAGTCTCTCTCTCTCTCTCTCTCTCTCTCTCTCTCTCTCTCTCTCTCTCTCTCTCTCTCTCTCTCTCTCTGTTCAGATAAACATCAAAAACACTGACATAACCAAGCAAGCAATTGTACCTATTGATTCTGAAAGATTCTTCTGAGAAGAAGGCAGGACCAAACTGCAAGATAGAGATTGAAGCTCTGTATGTGCACATATTGTACAAGCATTTAAACATTAAAATAAGATTGAAGTTTCATCAATATCTCTCCAAAGTGCACAAAGCCAGAAACGACACACACATCGACACCTTATCAATTGACCGGCATTGTACTCATTTGCTCTGGTGGTGGGTGAGTTCAGTCTCTGCTGATGTTTGAGTCTGTCTCTGGCTGTGAGTGATCCTTATGGATGAGGACAGGTGCTAAATGAAATCAATTGGGCCTAAAGAGGCCTGGTCATCTGAGTCATCTCAACTACATGTCTGTGCTCCACCGTTGTCCAAAGCCCTCATCAATCAGGGCTGAGAGAGGACACGGCATGTCAGGCCTGGCCGTGTTGATTAGCTGACTGGAGTGGGCCCCACTGAGGAAATTACAGGGGTTGGGGAGTGCTTCAGATAAAGAGGGAGAGTGAAGCGGAAACATAACTATTTCTTGGAAATAATGTCATCCAATGTGAAATGAAAATGGTGCTAGTTTGTAATTCGATGGGAATCCTCGCTCCCTCTTTCTCTTGAACTGTGTTTTAATTTGCAAGGTGATGCTCATTAGTGTTGACAGGAGCGGTTAAAAAGGGCTCCAGTGATGACTACCATGGCCAGCATGGGAATTAATCTGACAGTGTTGCCAGCACCCACTAATTCCCGAAAAAACTGAGAGGGATTGAAGACACAGGCTTGACAGCATTATAGTGTACATTCAACAGCATTATACTGTACATTCAAAGTGGTCCTCTGTGGTTTTTTTGTGTGTGTCTGTGTGCGTGCGCGCGTCTGTGTGTGTGTGTGTCTCTATGCTCACACACACATAGATATACTGTACATTCTTCAGATCCACTGAAGCACTGAAGAGGTTGAGAATATTAAAACTTCAGACATTTCAGACTCAGAGGCGATCGGATCAATGTCAAAGGCCATCCAGTACTAGAGGCTTCCACAACCCACGCTTATATTATGTCTCTTCTCCCATTAGAAAAGGGAATGGAAATCAATTCTTGGCTAGTCTGTAATATACCCATCCCCCGCTCATTCTCCTGCTCTGAAGAAGAAAGCATTCCAAATACCCTGAGAAGAACTGAAGATTAATTCTCCCAGAAAACCTCTCTCTCTCTCTCTCTCTCTCTCCCTGCACCCCTCTCCTCTGTCTCCTCTCACTCTCTCTCTCTCTCCCTCCCTCTCTCCTCTAACTCTTCTCTCTCACTCTCTCTCTCTCTCTCTCTCTCTCTCTATCTTCACTTATTTCATGAGGCCATCTCTGTCTCTCTCTCTCTCTCTCTCTCTCTCACTCTCTCTCCCTCCCTCTCTCCTCTAACTCTTCTCTCTCTCTCTCTCTCTCTCTCTCTCTCTCTCTCACACACATATTTTCGGTGCTACTGTTCCAGCATGATGCACTCTGAGGCTGACTGGAAGCCTGGGTTTGAGCAACTAGTGGTGCGACACAGTTTGACATCTCTGATTGGTTTGTTGCTGTTTCCTATGAGATGAAGCAGCCCTTCTGCTGTCTGCTGTATTCCAGTAATCAGCCAGTACACTTCAGAAACACTGTTACAATCAGAAACAACATGCCTGTATTCGACAGACTTCAGCTATCTCATTCTACTTGTCAAATCAGCCAGTGAGAGATATACAGAAATGTCAAAACAACTTTTCTTATCTTCTCGGGTGCTGCCTGCAGATTTGGCCCTGAGGTTGGTGTGCTGAGGAGTGACATGCTGCTTTTTGCTATTCTGTGGGTATGTTGGCTGGCTTTGTGGTTGGTTGGTTTGATTGAAGTGTGTGGTCCTGGCTGGGATGAGAGAAGGAGCTGCTGTGACTGGCACAAGGAGACACTGGCACAGGGAGCAGGTGCCCACACCATGTCATTGAGGCAGACAGGGTCATGCCAATGCTGCCTACCCCTCTGGATGAGCAGCTGTCACTGCAAAAAAACACACACGCATGCAAGAACACACGTTCACACACAGCACAGGTGCATTTGCACACACATATTTGCACACCTTCTGATCAGTCTATATTGTGTTATGTGATGGTAGATCTACGGTATGATGTTCGGTAGGGAACAGAAATGCTTAAATTAAATGAATGAATATAATATTTAATAAAGGAGTTCATCAGGAGTTTGTTGTTCTCCCACAAATATATATATTTGGTCCATTTGTCCTATTTATGTAAGTGATCAACTCCCTTGTGTAGCCTACCATTTCAGGTGATTCGATGCTGTACCCCTCTGAACATAAGTAAGTAAAATATCAGTAAGTGAATATCTAATTCTGAGGTGAAGAGGATTATTACAAACCACAGATGTGTGGGTTACTGCGGGGATGGGGTACATGATACATGAAGGAAGGGGACGAATCAACAGCACCACCATCATTTATGTAGATGTATTACACTGCAAATATGAATCATGTAACTTTGAACCAAATTACACAATCTTTGCCCTATTTCCTGACACTTCACTATTCTCAGCCTATGTTACAATTGGCTAGCCTTATAAAAAACATTTGTTTGCTTACATAACGCAGTTATGACTCATTCATTTTAGATAATATGTTTTCTAGACCAGGAAGGTTTTTTTTGTAATTTCACAAACACTCAAAATATGTTTTGTGTCTGCTAAAGGGCCTTTGAAGTGAAAATACAAGGCTATGCTGGGAAGCCCTGCAGCTGAACATACGCACTAAGGAGCCCACAGTGTGGGCTGTATGGTGCATCAGAGAGGAGAGAGCCAGAGAGAGAGAGAGAGACAGAGAGAGAGAGAGAGGAGGGTAAGGGGGCTTGGTGTTTATTCTTTTTTTCTTTCTTTGTAGTCTGAGAAAAAGGGTGAGTGTGTGCTTTCATTCGTGTCCTTAAAGTGCCTGAGCTTCACTTATTTCATGAGGCCATCTCTCTCTCTCTCTCTCTCTCTCTCTCTCTCTCTCTCTCTCTCTCTCTCTCTCTCTCTGTGTGTGTAAGGGAGCTTTATATTGTCAAACCTCTGGGTCTAAGCTGGAGCCTCACTAAATCAAACTCCCCATGGCTCTGGCTTAATCACGATATCCACTATCCACTGAGTAAATGAAAAACTGAATAGCGTTCCCAGCACTGACTCTACAGTTAAACAGGACTCCACCCTACGCTATACTGTCACAGGTATGTTTGCCCCCCTCAAGCTGCTGTATTGTTGGTCTGCCTGGGGGGCTGGGGAGCTGAGATTCACCCTGACATTCTACACAGGAGCTGTGGTGGTTGTGCTGCCTGTCACTGTGCCTAGGAAGGGAGGGGGGGGGGGGGGTTCTCTCTGTTCTCTCTGTCACTCTCAGGCAATCTGCATGCATGTGTCATTAACCTGACCCACTCTCTGCTCAATGTGCTGTGCTGATGTGGAAATATAGGCGAAACACAAATCATAAACAAGCTCCAGGCGCCTCGCTAATGCTGTTTGTCTTTTTTACGGCCCATTCTAAATATGAAAACATTGCATGGCTGAGGGCAGCTCAGGATCCTATTCACACCACTGAAAGATCAGTAGCCCTACACACCATGCAGCTTAATGCTGTATCACATTGTCCATACAGGGAGTGGGAGAGCATCTGAAGCTCACCTTTAATATGTCTTAGTGCTGTATTACTGTGGATTTCTTGACCAGCATATGTTTTTGGCATAATAACTGTATCATCATCTTAGATATTCTTTGTGTCTTGTTTACTGCATGGTTCTCAGTCTCAGGGGCACTGTTGACCTGACATTATGGTTTATCCATATAAGCACGCTCTGCTTCATGGCTGGAAATGATCCCACGAGTTTCATGCTTGGAGGTTTAACTGGAAAACCGCAGCCTCAGAGCCCATATCTCTGTCACAGCAGCTCACTGGAACACGGCCGTGCCCCGCAATTAAACTGCCTGCCCCTCTCAATGTCACTGGCTGAGGGGTGACTGATGTCGGACACTGTGTGGCTGCCCCACGAAGGACCTCTCTCACTCTGCCTCTCAACTATAATGCAATTCCACCACTATGGGGTTATTGTAATACAATCGTAAGCCTTTTTTTGTTTAACAAGGTACACAGTGTGGGAATGGAGTTGTTTACAATTAGGCTTAGAAGAAAGGAGATTAATTCAGATCTTGGATATGCTGCTCATCTCATTGGAGATTTAACCCCAAGGTGAAAGCAGTGCAATACAGATGTCTCTGTGTGCTTATTTAATGGGCTGTCAGTCAAGATCCCAATCACAGTACAGACAGGACCAGTATGGGTTTTCCAATTTCCTTTGTGCTATCCTCTATTTGCGTATCCACTGTCAGATTCATTGTTTTCAACAAAGGGCCCCAGAGAGGTGACAGAACAGCATAGATTTGAATTCACAGAATAATACAACATTATTATTTAATAATGTTATTCATTTCCATCAATAGGCCTACAGTAGCCTACATGAAATGCGAAGTTACGCACAATAGGCTATGACACTTGCGCACAACATCTTGGCATGTCATGATGCTTATGAGTTTAATTTTACCCCATACCTCAGGCTTTTAGTAGAAAATTATCAGCGCGGGTCATTTTATGGTCAGTAAATACCCCGGTGGCGCAGAGCGCAGCTGGCGCTTGTTTGCCTTACCTTTATGAGTTTGCACCTGATCTGTGCGGACACCATATGGCTGTTTCGCAGGTTACCCACGCGGAACATGAGGCACAGCTTGCCATCGCGCTGCGAGATCACTGCGTCCTGGCTAAACATGAGCGTCTCTGCGCGCTTTTTGGGCTGGGACATTTTAATGAACATGCAGCCGATGAGAAAGGCGTCCACGATGGAACCCAAAAGCGATTGGAACAAGAAGAGGATGATCCCCTCTGGACATTTCTCTGTGATGTAGCGGTAGCCGTAGCCGATGGTGGCCTCGGTCTCGATGAAGAATAGGAAAGCAGAGGGGAAGTTGTAAACGTTGGCCACGCACGGGGTGTAGGACGCGTCGTTGCCGTGATTTATGTCCCCTCTGATGTAGGCGATGATCCACCACATAGACGCCATGACCAGCCACGCGATCGTGTAGGTCAGGATAAAGATAAGCAAGTTCCATCGCCACTTCAGGTCCACTAAGGTGGTAAATAGATCGGAGATGTACCTACTGGTCTCCCCGCCTAGGTTCCCGTGCTGGACGTTGCAGCGACCATTCTTCTCCACGAAACGCTGGCGTTTCTTTTTGACAGGCGCTGAAAAAGTGGTGCCCCGGTTAGTATTTACAACCTGATAGTCCTCCCCAAATTTCCTCCGTAGCGCGGCCATAACTTCACCTAATTATCCCACAATTAAATGAAAAAAAATCAGTTGCAGTTTTGACCCATCACTTGTTTCTTGTGTTTTCTAAAGACTTGTTATCTGCAGTGCGTAAAATGCTCCATGGCCAGTTACTCGGCGCGCAATAATGTGGGTATCTCCTTCAAGATGCAGTACACTCTCCAAAAGCTGCTGGTTTTCAAAAGCTATTGTCTTCGGCTCTGGTTTACCATCTCTCCCTAATACCATGTGTATCGATGTGGCATAAAGAGCTGAATGTCTAGTTGCTGTCCCTCAGTTGTCCTCAGATTCAAGGCAAAAGTGTGAAGTGTGCGAAAAGTGCGCACAGCTCAGCCAACACAAGAGAGATATCCACACCAATCGAGTGCGAGAGACTGAAGAACATTTGCGGAGTACCATTTCCTCCGTCTTGTGGTGGGCTGTCTAAGATGAAAGGGGGAGGTATGTGTGTGAGAGAGTATAGAGAGCGAGAGACAGCAAGAGGGAGAAGTGTGTGTGTGTGTGTGTGTGTGTGTGTGTGTGTGTGTGTGTGTGTGTCTGTGTGTGTGTGTGTGTGTGTGTGTGTGTCTGTGTGTGTGTGTGTGTCTGTGTGTGTGCGTTCGTGTGCGTGTGCGTGTTTGGAGGAATATAATTTTCTAATTAGTCGGGAAATATCCATGAACATGAACATTCAATGCATGTATCTTAATTATTTTTAATTGAATTGTTAATCTAAAATTGTTTATTTAGATAACACTCTAAATGGGAATTTAGAGTGCAGATCTGTACAGCATTCTACTGGAGAGTTTAGGCTAACGGTTGATTACAAAGACACTAGAGCTGCTGATTCATGAATGGTCCTATACCTGACACCTGCACTCAAGTCAGACGATGCCATCTACCGGACAGAAAATGCACGTACAATCCTACTGAATGCCCCTAGGCTCCGTAATTTGCGAAGGACTGGCGCTCGCCTCTTGATGCCCTTCATAAAACAGTCAAACAAAGCAGTTAGTTCATTTACACTGATTGAATTTACTGAAACTTTCCAGGGTATTTTAGTGTTGTAGCTCCAAATATAAACCCTTTGCTAAATTCTCCCCTCCTCTTGTTTCCTGTGGAGCCTGTTATTGATTCAAACATACTCCAGGCCCCTTCCAGTCTTGTCCCCAAGGACGTCTTTAAAGCGCGGAGTTCGACCTTGGCGCTCTCTGCTAATCAGCCCACACAAAGGAGTGTATTGTAGCTGTAGTGGACTCCACAAGCAAGCATAGATGTCTCCTAATTCACAGATGTAATCCTTTCACTACAGCATTGTACTTCATAACCATCTAACATGTCTGTCTGTCTGTCTGTCTGTCTGTCTGTCTGTCTGTCTGTCTGTCTGTCTGTCTGTCTGTCTTTCCACCCCTCTGTCTGTTTCATTTGCAATTGTGTTTGGACAAAAGATATAATGAAAAGGCATCTTATCAAATCACTAAAATGCACTCATAAACAATATAGAAGGTTTATGTATGTGTTATGAAGGTGTATGTCTTTGCAGTCATTACACTATAATAAGACCCTAACCTCCATTCTGGAAGCAGCACCAGAAGAGGCCTGTTTTCTGTGTAGTGTAGTGTGGCTCCTGGGTGCGATGACTCATCGGAGGTTCAGAGGGGTAGGAGGAACAAATTAATTCACTGTAGGGGTAATACAACCGTCTGTTCCTACCATTAACATGCCCACTCGCAGACAATCAGACATTTCATTATGATCAGTCACTTCAGCAGGGTAGCTTTCCAATAATCTAAAAGACAGGTAATGAATGGATGTGTTCAAATGAAATAAGGATAGTTCCGCAGGGGCGTTCCACACAACAGCCATTTTCAGTGCTTTTTTACCTCTATGTTGAAAAAGAAGATGACAGAAAAGGTAACAAGAATTCCCAGAGTTATCTTCTATTACTTTGCATAGCCTATGACTGTGATTAGTTTGAAATGACTAAAATGACTTAGACTTAGATTACAGTTTTATTACTCTCCTCTGTTACAGAATAAGCCATAAGACATGTTATTGACTGGTTCAATATCCTCTACCTCTCAAAATTATTCTTATGGAGCTATCAAATAAACACATGGTAATATCTTCAAGCAGATAGCTTATTATTTGATTGGTCCATTGGAAACTGTTAAAGGGATCCATCAGAAGGAATGAATACATTCCACAGGAGCTACAGTGCTTGCATCCACCGGCCCCCACAATATGATATTGAAATTGAGATAATACAGTGCTGCTTGAAAGTTTGTGAACCCTACAGGGATGGTCAATATTTTTGTATAAAATATTAAAATGAACTTATAAAATCTTTATCTAAACCCCAATTTGTAATAAAGACATTCCAAATAAAGGACACAAACAAAAAAATATAATATATTTTCATTGTTTATTTAATGAAAGTGGTTTATTTAACAAAAACTCAGGTTTCATGTGTGCAAAAATATGTGAACCTCTTTAGTCAATAGCTTGTGGCACCTCCATTAGCAGCGATAACTTCTCAAACTAATCAATCCCTGATTCTCTGTTTTTAGGGATTTTTTTTGGTGTGGAGTCGTCCAGGTAGAGAGGAGGAAAAGCAGCCCCAGATCTTGAAATTCCCACCACCATGCTTGACTGTTGGGATAAGGTCATTTTGGTGGTAGGCAGTGTTAGGTTTTCGCCAAATATAGTGGTTTTGATTGTGACCAAACATTTTGGACCCATCTGTCCAGAGAAAGGACTTCCAGAAACCTTCAGGCTTGTCCATGTGGTCTCTGGCAAAGTTAAGACGGGTACTTTGGTTCTTTTTTGACAGCAGAGGCTTCGTCCTAGGAACCCTCCCATGAATGCCATTTCGATTCAGTGTTCTTCTTATTGTTGAAGCATGCACAGTTACCTGAGATGCAGCAAGGGAGGTCTACAAATGTCTAGATGTTATGTTTGGGTTGGCTTTTACTTGATTTATTATTTTTCTTGTGGCTCTTGGGGATATTTTGGAAGGGCATCCACTTCTAGGCCGAGTTGCTGTCATGTTAAATGCTCTCCATTTGTAAATGATTTGCCTCACAGTGGACTGACACAGTGCCTCACAGTGGACTCAAATCATGTTGAGATGATTTTATAGCCTTCCACAGACTGCTCTCAATACCCTCTCCCTGATGTCCTCTGAGATCTCCTTTCCTCTCGGCATGGTGTGTTTTGCATTCATCTGTATGTGTAACACAAAACTGACCAGGTTTCTTATTTCTATTTATCACAGTCCCACCCAAACTCTTTCCTAAAGATATCTCCTTTGATTGGTTCATTTAGTACCCAATTATTTACCCATTTGATTCTACTTACCTACTTGATTTAACCAATGCAACTTGAGGTTCACTTATTTTTGCACCTGAACTAATTTCTTTATAATTTAGTTTTTCTACTACACGCATAATTTCCTCTAAGCGAACATATGCAATTGGTAAACATAAACCTGTTATGTCAGATAAAAAAGACTGGTTCTGATTAAATAAAGATTTCATGGTAAAAACTAAAAAAATCTATACAAAAAGGGGTTCACATACTTTCAAGCAGCACTGTATTTCAAAATATACATAACTATAATCCTTTGTTCTTGATTTGAAATTCATCAGTTGTTTTTTTTTAAGACATGACTGGGTGCCTCGCTTATACAAGTGTACACAAATCACTTTATTTTTTATCTGTTTCATTTCACAGTTTCTTGGATATTGAAAATTCATAATTTCTCACAATTTCACACGATCCTACTCTGAAACAACTGCTCCCTTTATTGAACTATCCGAGCATTGAAAACCCTCAAAACAAGAAAACAGAAAACCCATGCAAGGGTCAATGTGTCGACACAGCCGACAGCAGTCTCCCTTAGACAACAGCCAGAATAAAAGTCTGCCAGAGAACAGGAGACCACTTGGCTGCCTGCCAAGTCTGCAGAGAGAGAGAGAGAGAGAGACAAGATTCAGTACAACCTATTAGACCCAATCAAGTAGAACGAAATACTAAAACACAGTGGCGGAATTAGTGGAAGCATTTGTAGTATTTGTAATGGTGTTCCCCCAACCCCCTGACCAAATCTGTATACTAATAAAAGTGATATTTTAGAGGTACAATGATATTAGCAGTGCAGCACCAGTTATAGTAATAGTAGTAGTGATATTATATGTATGACCATTATATTTTTGATGGTTGCTGATGGAGGGTAATTCAGTGGTTTGTTCTAAAATTCTAGTTCTACATTGTTGAGACAAATTGTCTTGTAATGAGGCTCTCCTGTAGCAACACCTCTCCCTCCATGCCTAGGTTTAGCTCTCTTACTGGCAGGTATTTTCTCCCAATAAATAGTCAGCTGTGTCTATCAAGGACAAACATTCAGCCTTGGCAGTCAGTCATCCCTCCTTGGATTCCAATAATAGACAAAGACTGAAATGCGACATTGAAACATTCAGTTTTGTGTAGGTCCTCCTCTGTTGGGTTGGGGAGGATTTGAGGGGGGAGGAGAGACAGAGAGAGTATAATAATGCAATGCACTATGAATTATTGATGAGTAAAGAGAATTGATAAGCATCTATGAGCAGTCACGTGACCTGGTGGATTGCCTTAAATACCAGACGGGGTAATGATGTGAGATTGTTTTTCCTGTGTCTCAGTGCTCACCCCTGATAGCCAAGGACGGCTTGCGGGTACCGACTTGCTCTCTCCTCAGTCACATCCCGCACAGAGAACAGATTAGTTTACCTGAAGTATCGTCTCTGACGTTCTAAATGTCCCACCCAGTGCCTCCAACCACTAGGAAATTACATTACTGTAAAATGATACAAGTGTGTATGTGTGTGTGCGTGTGTGTGTGTGTGTGCGTGTGTGTGTGTGTGTGTGTGTGTGTGTGTGTGTGTGTGTGTGTGTGTGTGTGTGCATTGTTAAGGAATGTCTTAATAAAAAAATAAAAAAGCATGTCCACATTCATCCCAGTCTCATCTTCAAGCAATGGGTTTAATGAACTCTAAGAGGAGGTGAATATTTAATATTTTATGTATGCTCATAATTTGACAATCTCACTCTCTAATCTCTGATTATCCCATAGATCTCAGCATGACAGCATATGCACCCGAGGCATTGTCACATTGCTGCACATTTGATGAGAGGAGTCCTAATGCATATTTAAACACTTTGAGACAAGGTTGATTTCAAAGATGTAGCTGTCAGCATTGTGGGTTGTCGTCAGGGGTATATGAAGGGGGAGGGTCAAAAACTAGCCCACTGACCCTCTCTGCATTAACTCTACCGTCTCCATTTAAATTATGCTCTTCACCCTGAATTAATTAGGTTGTTAGCACAGGCAATTAGGAGTGAGGGTGAGCCCCGTGGAAGGGGCGATAGAGTCTGATATGTGGTTAGAAGTATACACAGTCATTCAGCCATCAGATCTACATGGGTTCACATCTAATTCAGAGACACTTCATTTCAGAGAATGTCTCTAATGACTGGTCCCAGGCTAGTTTGATGTTTGTTATTCTTTCACTCCCTCTCTCTCTCCATTTTCTTATTTTCAGGATCACTACTTGTTTTTAAGGGTCGCTCTGTTCACAGGAGACTTAGCCAGTGTGACTAATTAGTCCGAAGCTATTTTAGGAATTGATTTCTTTTGTGCTAAATATGTCACAATATCCAGAAGCAGCATTGAAAATCAGAGTTCTGTCAATTTACACTTTTAAGATGAGAGGTGTCCTATTTCTTCAGTAATTGGGACCCAGAGGGGCAGTCACAGTTTCCAGATCATGTACACAATGAGAGAGGAGAAATATCTGCTGAACGAGAATCACATTTTCTGAGAACAATAATCTGTCCCTTTCTGTGTTCTATACATTTCTACGTAAAATCATAGGCCTATGTGGTAGACTGATAGTAGGCTATTTTACCCTAGTATAGCACTACACACTACTCAGTAGGCCTACTATTGTTTTAGGCTTAGGCTACACTTTTACTTACTAAATACTACAATTAGTCCCCCCAGAACACTTTAGTACATTCAAGGCAACATTTTCACCAAATTCGAACAAAAATTAGATGGATAAGCTCAACCAAGTGTTATTTCAAAGTCATTGCTTAGTCAGTGAGTTCTGTAGACACAAATGTTATCAGAGGACATACTGCACAAAAGCAATCACAATATTTGAAGACTACTTTATATGTATCTGGTGTGGGAACAAGTGTGAGGGTAGACATCATAGCTTGTGTCCCGCACTGCGGTTTATTCTCGGCCAATGCTCCCCTGCCCCAGATCAAAGCGTCTGTCTCTGACTCTTCGCAGGACCCGTCCGCTAAACCCATAATTCCCCGCGCTGAGACAAGATGGAAGAATACAGCAGCTGCTGGAGAACAATGTTTAGGCTCTAAAGATTGAAACGGACGACCGAAGGTGAAATAATCAAGCCAAAAGAACAAGTGGTGGTCATGCACTGGTAAGGTAAACGGAAAAAAAATAATTTTGGGAGAACTGAAATGCGAGGACCCCAGGCATGCGCCTGGGACAGACAACAAAGCGCAACGCATTAACATTAGTTAGTTAGCTAGCTAGCATTAGCTGGAGCCGAGCATCAATTGTTCGCTTGAGTTGCATGGGCCATTTGTTATGGGGTTTAACGTTGCCGCTTGCGCATTATTGTGTTCAGTTATATTAATGGTCGTTTAGTCCTCTACCCGATGTCCGTTACCTAGCGGTTCAAGCAGCTAAGATTTACTTTATATAATGATTTAATTAGCTAGTTTTCCTGAATCTGTGTAGGTATTTAACCGAAAAATGAAGTGCTTGAAATGATGTTGCCGACACCGTGTTGTCTGAAATTGCCTGCGTGCGTACGTGCCAACTTTATCAATCAAAATTCTATTCTATTTATTCCAGAACTTGTAATCGAATTTAGGTTACATGAGGCAAGAACTCTAAATCCTCACATGTGTTTTGGTGAAATGTGAAATTCATTGTATGCTGTTTTATTTTTGCTGAGTTGTGCCTTATGGTGATGGCCGTATTAATAATTGCATGATCCTGCATCACAAAGGGCCTGGCAGTCTGGTTAGCCAAATGGCTAGCTAATTGCTTGGTAGCTATCCAGACATTACAGCTAACTGAGCTAGCTAGCTAGCTAGCTGTATAGACAGTCAGTGACACTCGATGAATAAATCACAGCATAACGCAGGAAACATATTAATCAAGATCTCCCATTGTTTTGAAAATCGAAGAAGTTGATTACTGTCACCGTGGTAGCTAAACACTACGTTTGAGACTGTTCAGATGGCATTCTCAATTGGCATTACCTAACTGGCAAGTTAGCTAGCTAGTTAGCATGATCTACCAATACACCAATGGTTGCTGCAGTCAGACAATGAAGTTGTTTGGGACACATAACATTTTGAGATGACATTTGATGGTATTGATTTAATGTAGCCTATTCATAATTTAAAACGTGATTGAAACTAAACCAGCCACTGAGTTTTGCCATCGTTTCATTTTGACCTTGCTCCTTGATCATTTGTGTTCATTTCGCCTGAATTAAATCAGTGCATTTGATCTCGTGGTGCATCTCAATTATGATTTTGCAATACCTATTGGTTTTTATGGACACCGTTTTCTCAAAGCTTGTAAAAAAAAAAAAAGCTGAATACAAATTCATGTGATTCCTCGTGGCAGTACACAGCACAAATGCGAACCGGAAAATCATAACACAACCCCATCTCCAATGTCACGGTGCTACAGCATCAGTTTAGTTATTAATTTAGTTGTTTATTATATTACTTGCTCAAAAAGTCACTGATCTTTGCTGAACATTGGAGTCTTATCCCTTGATTGATGGGTGTCCTGCGATGACCCATGGTCATGGAATGTATTGCTGGAATCAGCCTTTCCAGCTACAGGCTCTTGTTGGCTGTGTCCATGCAAATAGGATGATTGGGCCAAGCAAGCCCATTAAACAGATTAACTTCCAGATTCAATCCTCTCTCTCCTCATGCGTTGTCTAGTGTTCAGGTTTCACCTCTCTTTTACAATGTTGTCTTGACTATTCTAAGAATGTCCCATAGTTGGTTTTAGGGTAGCACACATGTCAGAGGCTAGATCTTGGAGATATGTGATGTTAACCCACAAACTCTTATCTTTAAGCCGGCTAAGCACTTGATGCTGATCTGAGTACATGAGACTGATTCCTTAGGGCCTTGCAGGCCTTCGCTTAACAAACCCAGTTATCATGTCATTTTACTCCTATTTTGTGGTGTGCTTGTAAACCATGTTCGGTGATGGAACGGCCATGTCTGTGTGATGCATCCTCAAAATAAGGTGTTTTGCATCCTGTAAATAAACAGTAAATCCACCCTTGGCCTTACCTCTCCTGCTCTTTCTCTTTTCCAGGATGATTCAGGTCGGCTCCCTGTAGTTTGCCTGCCTGCCTGCCCAAGTTCACCATGAGCATCATTCAAGACAAACTAGGTAATGAATACCTGCGCTCCAATGGGGGCATTGACTCCAACTATGCACCTGGCATGATCATGTTCAGCCACCTGCCCCCCGTGACCAGCTTCACCCGGCTGGCCGCCCAGTCCGTCATGCAGGACCTGCCTCCACAGGAGATGATCCTGAAGAAGGAGCGAGACTCGCCTGACTGTGGAGGTGGCATGGTGGCCAGCCTGGGGGGCTACGGAGGGGTGGGAGACTACGTCCATGCCATGGGCATCAAGCAAGAGAAGATGACAGAACATGACTACCGTCTGCCACTGTACCCTGGAGGCCCTGGCAAGAGTACAGAGCTGCTGGAGGTGTCGATGGGCAACCACCACAACATGCTAGTGCATGACCTCAGCCATGGCAACGTAAGGCCTTCCGCCGGGGGGGTGAGGGTGGAGGGTTTGGGGATCTCTTGTTTTTTGTTGTCATCATTTTTTTAAAGAGGGCATAGGCATAATATTATATTTATTATATATTCACTGTGAGTAAAGGGGGTAAATAGGTTAGGAAAGTTGTTTACAAGGAGGCAACCAGGTTAAGGAGGTAATTGTGAGGTAAATAGGTTATTTTAGTGTGCTCTTAGTAATAATTTTGTTTGCTTTTATTTTGGCTGAAACCTGAAGTCGAACAAACTGCAATGTTGCGTTTGGCCGTACTTTCACATTTGAGTCCAGGAGTCCATGGCTCCCCTGCCTATTGGATGCTGGCTTGTCAAACATCCAATCTCACCAGAGAAGGATGTAGAAGGGGAGTGTGAGAAAGAGAGGTGTAGGGTTGGTTGGTTGGTTGGTTATGTCGGCATAAATCTTCAAGGCTTGAGATGCAAAATATAAATCAGCCTTTCCTAGGAGGATGATGTCATTTGGCCTCTGTCGGCATGAATAGAAATGTCTTGGCAAGGACACGACTGTCTTGTTTGAGCTTGCACCTCAATTGTCTTATACATACATACACACACACACACACACACACACATATATATATATATATATATATATATATATATATATATATATATATATATATATATATATATATATTACACACACACACCATCTTAACAATAGCCAGGCCCCAGTGATCATCAGACACTTGGCAAGCATATTGAAACACTAAATAAATAATTCCCTGCTCTTTCATCGTAAAGATGTTATAATGGTTTATGCAAGGACTTGTCTGAGTACTTTTTAGATGTCACGCATTGAACCACTCAGTACTTGTGGCTCCCCTTTTTTGTACACGGGACAGTTTTTTGCAACCGTACACATATATGCATATTTTAGTTCAGTGAGGAGGAGATTGGAAGAACCATTTTGGGGAAAATAACCTCCATAGTTATGAGTGTTTTCATTTGGAGTGCACCCAAAATGGTGCTGTTGTTCTCGGGATAATGGCATACATGTGAGCGAGCAGCCATTTTGAGCTCACTGGGCCTGCGCTTATTGGGTAGAGGAAATGAGACTTGGTTTGTTTTGGCTAGCTTTGCCCCTAGTCTAATACAAAGATTGGTTGATATTTGAGAGCCTTTTCTCTCCCGCATGCGCACACACACACACACATGCGCTTGGTATCCATATGGTGTGGTGGAGCAGCCGATTCGAGTAATAAAGTTTAATTGAAATTGAAATTTTGGGGGTGTAAATAAGTGAGGGAGGAAGGGATCAATGAGCAGCTGATATCCCACCCACCCTCCCCAAATTAATGCGCAGATCCTTTGTGTGAAATAGGCTCTTCAAATTATTGCAGATTTTGACTTAAGCCTCCAGTTAATTTGGACTAGGCCTTTCCCATTAAATGGTGGATGAGGAGCAGCCCTAACATTGGCAGCTGAACCATGGAGGGAAAGATGAGGGCTATAAATATGAGGTTTATTACCCCACCTTCTGGCACCCCCTCACTTGCCCTCTGTGATGCTCAGATGAGCTTTCACAAGATTCTGTGTGTATGTGTTTGTTGGTGTGAGCAAGTGTGTATTTAGGCTACAAACCTGTGACTCAAGGCCTTTAACCTTCTCTCAAGTGAATGCTGTCTGTCTTTTCTCTCCCTCTCCTTTTGTCATGTTCACAGCTGCCGAGTCGGTTAGGAAAGGAGTCCACAGGGAGGAGAGGTCGAAGATCAAATGGTGAAGGACAAGAGGGGAAGGGGAAGCCCAGAAGAAAACGTGGCGAGGCTAAGGTGCACTGCTCCTCCTAATTTCCCATGAGTCAAAATCATTTTGTTAAATACCAGCATCAGTCTTGATTTAGATGCTAGATTTATGTAGCTATTCAATTGATGGGTATCATTGTTCCTAATTGACCCTGTCTCTTTCCTTTTTGTCCTGTAGCAATCAATGATGCTGGATGCAGATGGAGGCAGCCTGTCGCCCAACTCGAAGCCCCACATCTGTGAGCACTGCAACGCTTCCTTCAGGAGCTCCTACCACCTGCGCAGACATGTCCTCATCCACACAGGTACCCCACCCCCCCACATGCACCCCACACCCCCAAACAGGCTGATCATGTCTGTGTCCCACTCGCACCGCAAGTGTTCATTTCAATCTGTCTTAATTGTCTGTTTCTCACAATTATCAATTGTGTGTTTGCACACATTGGGCAATTTACATTTTAGATTCAATTAGTCTACAAATTTGCAGACTAAATTAAATCCTCCTGCATGCGGAATGGCTCTTGCGCCTTTGAGTTAAACTAGTGTTTCACAAAGCCCCCTAGAACCTCTCACTGATTAGAGTGAAATACAATATTGAGTTGAGTCAGACGTTCATAATGAAAGGGGAAGAGTGTTAAACTGAGTGATTCTAACCCTGTGGCTGTGGTCTTACAGGTGAGCGGCCCTTCAGGTGCAGCCAGTGTAACATGAGTTTCATCCAGAAGTACCTGCTACAGCGACACGAGAAGATCCACAGCGGTGAGTGAAATGTCCCATCCCACATGCATGTTGCCATGTCAACCACTTGTCAATAACCTGTGAAAGACATGAACATTCATCGTGAAGATTGTGCTCAAGTGCACTGCCTTTGATGCATGCGGCCTGCTTTTTTGAACGCCAACTATAGGTTGACTCAGTTTTATACTTTGAAACCGATTGAATGAAGACATCTTCCCTGACACTTTGATGTGTTTGTCATGGTAGGAGAGAAGCCCTTTAGCTGTGACCAGTGTAACATGCGCTTCATTCAGAAGTACCACATGGAGAGACACAAGAGAACCCACAGTGGAGAAAAGCCATACAGATGTGAGACCTGCCAACAGGTAAGTGATCTGCATAGAAAAATTCAGTTCCCTTTCAACACGGCACACGGAATGGTTATATTGGTTATATGTTTTGTACTATTAAAATGCATATTGAAATGCAAGTGTTCATTTTCTACAGGCAATTTGTTTCGTTTATAACAAATCTTTCCCTGTGTTTTTTTTTTTTTTCTTTTTTTTTTTTTCTTCTGTGCTACAGTTTTTTTCCAGAACAGATCGATTGCTCAAGCACAAGCGAACGTGTGGAGAAGCCATAAAGAAGGGTTTGGAGCCGGGGATGTTGGACCTGGGCTGTGCAGACATGGGACAGGGCAGCTATGGAATCACTCAGGGAAATGCTGGGGCCTCTGGCCGAAAAAGGGGCAAGTCCAAAAACTCTGGAGAAGGAGGGGAGCGCAAGAGAAAGAAAGGTGCTGCGGCAGCCGCAGCCGCAGCAGGGATGGGGGTCTCACACATTCACGGGGCAGTGTCTGGAGGATACAGTCTCCATGACTACTCGATGGAGAATCACACAGTGTCCTCCTCTACTCAGCCAGGGCCCAGCATGCATCAGGTGCACCAGGGTCGGTCCCCAAAAATGGCCTTCAAGAAGGCCAACCGCAAGAGCCTGGACAAGGGGGGCCTGGGGCAGGCCAAGCAGGGCTCCATGGAGCAGGGTGGTGGAGGGGGGATGGACGGGCTGGGGCTCCTGCAGGGCTCTGGGGCCAAAGCAGGCCCCATCAGCAGCAACTACGATGACGCCATGCAGTTCCTCAAGAAGAGGCGCTACCTAAACGCGTCCAACAACACAGCATCAGGTCACGGGGTGTCTGCAGGTGGCAGCAACGAGTATGAGGTCAACGTTGGCCACCTGTCGTCCCAGCAGTCAGTCATCCAGGGTGTGGTCTCCGGTGTTTTGGACAGTGACACGCCACTGAGTCTGCTGGACTCCTCCCCCATGGGTGTGGACAAGCACGACAAATCGGTGATCCCAGACGAGGTGTTGCAGAGCCTGCTGGACCACTACACCCAGAAGCCAGACGGTTCGCACCACGACGTGCACTTTGACATCAGTGACCAGCACGTGGAGCTGCACCCTTCCTCGGGAGGCGGGCCCGACCTGGGCCATGACGCCGACTCCCCCAGCCCGTCTGGAGACAAGGCGGTCATCATGCACGAGTACTCCCGCTTTCTTCTGCAGGCTCTGGAGCGCACCAGCCATAGCGCAGGCTTCCCCCTGGGCCCCGGCCCCCCTTCTACAGGCCCTTTCACCAGCACCCATACCGGCAACCCTCTGTTCTCTGACAAGCATGTGTACACTACGTCCCCGCTGGAATGTGGCTTCGGACAGTCGGTGCCCTCACCCTCCCTGTCCTCCTCCGTGCCAAAGTCCCACTTTGCAATGCTGTCGGGCTCCTCGCCGCAGCACGGCTTCCACCTGAGCAGCCTGGAGTCCGCCACCCACCAGCAGCTCACCCCATCTCAGGAGCTCACCGACCAGATGGAGAAGCAGCACTCCTCCTCTCCCCCCTCCTCCTACCAGATCAGACCATCTGACCTGGCCAGCCAGAAGGACCAGCAGCCCACCAAGAATGGCAATGGGGGCTACTCGCAGGACCTGGCCTCTCTGGACTCCTCCAAGGCTTACCAGATAGAGAACTTTGCCCAGGCCTTTGGCTCCCAGTTTAAGGCGGTTGGCCGCGGCTCCTTGTCTTACGCCGCTGATTCTAGCGCGGAGGTGGACCACAGGATAAGGACGTCGGTCTCCGAATTCTCAGGGTATACTAGTTTGTTAGCCGACGTCCATGAGCCAGTCAGTACAGGTTCCAAAACCCCAACAAGCCAAAGCTACAGATGAGGGCCTGGGACAGGAGAACGTTCTGTTTGGAGGTTCATGTTTTTTGTTGTCTCTTTTTTTTTTTTTTTTTTCTTTTTTTTGTGCTCCTATTTTATTGTTATTATTATTTTTTAAGTGATGTTTTTGTTGTTATTATTACACTGCCGCTTTGTATACCCCATCCTACTCCCTGGGATCGGCCTGCAAGGCCTCCGTCAAATGCAATTTTTTAAAATATCTTTTTTTAAGTCATGTATTTAGTCTGTTTTATTCATTTTGTATTAGTGTCATTTTTAGGTGTGCTTGTTAATCGTTAGATTGAAAAGTACTTTTTAAGCAAGCATAGAGTAGCAACAGACATTTGTTTCTTTTCCCATGAGCTTAAGTGTTTTAGCAATCAACTTTACAATTGTAAAATAATAATGAAAATAACAATGATGGCAGGGAATAGCCCAGAACTGAAATAGCAAAAAAAATAAAAATAAGATATTGTCTGTTACAAGGATAAAAGTATTACTCAGGAAAAAGTGTAAAAGGAGAGATGTATGTAGTGCGGTGAGCACTCATTTTAGAGGTGTAACTTTGCGACTACAAAGAGGATGCTTTGTTTGGATATTTTTAATGTTTTATTCCTTGGTAAATGAGTGCGACAAAATAAAGGAGACTGCTGCCAGCTCACTTACACTGAGAACACTTTCCACTTAGCTATATAGAGATTATGGTACTTTCTTGTCAATGTGAAACTCATGTTTTCTTTCAATAAGGGCCATATATATTTATAAAAATATATATATGTATAATAACAGATATAATCATTCTGGGGGACTGCCAGGTGAAGTCGAGGAAGAGAGGGGGGTCGGTTTGGGGTTTATTGTTATTCTTGTTAGTTTTGGAAGACAAAGTGATGTTAGGGCTTTTCATTGGCCAATAGAGGTTGCTGTTGGACAGCGGTGGTATGGCCTTCCTCATCTTAACCCCCTCTTCTTCCTCAATTCTCTTCATTCTTTAAAAGAATCCGATTAGCACTTTGAGCCGTTCATTCCATTGAATAAACTACCCGATCAGATCATGGAAGATGCAACATTTGAAACTGACTTGCTTTCTAAGGAGATGTGTTTGGTTGATGGGGGGGTAGGGGGTTGTTGGGTTTAAATGCATCCTGAGCAAAGGAGGGGTTTGGGAGAGGAAAGGGGGTCTTGGATTGGGATTCCCCATGTTTGGATGGCATGGTTTAGTATGGGAGGGATTTGAACAATGTGGGAGGGGGGGTGGGTTGGTCTTGGGATTTTTTATTTTTTACTAGCATTGTCTCCTGGATGTTATCAAGTGTAGGACTGGTTTAGATGGGGAGGGGGGAGGGGTGTAATATGGGAATGTTAAAAGTAATTCACAGCCCCTAGTTTTAGTTTAATGGTTACCCAGTATAGCAGCTTTGCTTTACTATTTGAATTTGATGCAAAAAGTGTTTAAAGTCGCTGAATGTTTCCTCTGCTGTTACTGAAACAGCCTGGAAACCATGTCAGGAAATGATGTCTGAGTGAATTCTACTCATCTGTAATAAACAAGACGGTTCAGAAATGTTTTGTGTGCTGGTGATACCAAGGGGTATTTCTTCTCTGTAGTGAGAAATGGGGTGCCTAATCCTGGGAAATATTGTCAGCAAGGAAATAGAAATGTCTCTATTGCAATTCTCTCATGCATTGTTAGATGTTATTTCTTGTAGTCCTGCAATGATTCTTTAATTTATTTATGCTGTACTTTTTTGTAAATCGAACAATAATTGCATTGTCTTCCATTAGTCACAACTAAGCCTTTTGTGCTAGAAATGCTATCACTCTTTTTGATTCTATTTTTTCTATTTATCCTTTTTTTCCCTGATGCCCCCTTGTCTTACAGAATCAAGAAACATGGCTGAATGACTGCAATATTGCAATATCATAGGGAACAATGACTGACCACTAGAACCATGAGCTATGTTTTTATTGAAAGAGTGAGGGGTAAACAGTAAAAACCTTAGAATTGACCTTTATATACCTCGTATGACTGTAAACACAACCAGGGACAAAGGACAGAAGGTTTGATGTATGTAGCAGAGATGCTGTTCTATGTACAAAACACCGTTTTTGTGTAACTATTTTTAAACCTTGTGTAAATGATGTTCATGGGACCTGTCAAGAGTGTTTTTGCTTCATGGTTCTGTTCATGCCTAATGCCAACCAGTGTTTCAGTCGACAGTTGAACTCTTGTCTCTCTTTTCTGTTACTTGCCATATTGTTGTTATGATGTATGCCTATTGTTTACAATAAATGTACAAAACACTAAGTCTTTCCCCCGATATAATTCGCATGATACATTTTTTTGTACAACTTTATTTTTTCCCCTTTTTGTCACCACACCAAATTTGTAGCTGTTATCTTCCCTTTGTCTTTATTTTGTTTCAGATTCTTGTGATCCGATTCACAAGGCTGTACCTGTCCAATGAATTTTAATTGATTAGGAAAAAACAATAAAAATGCTGAAATCAAAATGTTTTTTATTCCTTTCTTGTTTTAAGGCGTGACTCCTCGTTAAGTGTTTAAGTGGTTTGTTTGAGTGTTTAACACAGGTAAATACAGTACATGAAATGTACCATGAAATGACTTTGTACTTCACACACACACACATGCTTTTTAATAATGGTACTTTAATCTGTTATGTATGTGTACATTGCTAATTGCAAGTAGTTCAGCTAACAGCCTTCCTATTGGTATCCTGAGTGTTGAACAGTGATAATAGCTGTCAGAGACTGAATCTATGAAATTGTCTGTTGTTTCAGTTTATCAGCACTTGTAGCAGTCAAGCTGTGAACTACTACGTACAGTATGCTGTTTATCAGCTGCACACTTTCGCCACCAGGGGGTGAGCGTAGCCTTCATCACTCAGGACGACTCTTACAAAAAATGGTCCCTACAAAATGGTCCCTACAAAATGACTACCGATAATTATTGAGTATTGAATAAAAGTAATGAGTCCTCTGCGCCTGTTGATGCTGTTGGCATCCATGACTAGGTGTATGATGTAAGCCTCTCTTGAGCATTGTACCTTGTATCACACAGCCAGTACACAGTATAGGCTATTACTAGTGAGATGACGCATTTCCAGTTCCTCTTCAGCCCTCTGTTGCAGGAATTATCGTGCTTCCCTGTCCCCTAGAAAATGAAGAAGTCATGTTGGGTGTATTGGATTTATTTACTAATGATAAGTTCTAGTGTTTGGTGATTAAGTTGCCATTGTGATGTTCTATTTGAATATAAGTTTAAGACAATAAGGTTCAGACTATGTTCCTATGAATGTTAAATTGACAGATATTCTATCTGCCTGTTGAAATATTAATCTGAACCTATTAATACCTGTGGTCACAGTAATGACTACCACTGTACTGTTTGACTACCACTCCTACTGCACAGTGGTTGTAGCCAACTTTGATACAGTATTTGTGTTATTTTATCTTTCAGATCTATAAATATTGGAGGACGGCTCATTGTAATGCATGGAATGGAATGTAGAATTGTATCAAACGTGGTTGATACCATTTCTCATTCCATTCTACGAGAGCCCGTGCTCCTATTTCTACCTCCGCTAGCCGCCACTGACGTGCTTTGTTTATAGTCTGATGATGCACTACGACGATGGATCCCCATTCTAACCATTCTTTTATTATGTCCCCCATGTCGTTGTGAGGTTGTCAGTTGCATATTTATACGGTTAGTTGAATAGTTGAATTGAGTGTGAGTTTGTAGATATTTGTATCTGCTGTATCGACATTTGTAGATGCTTTTCATCAACTCATTGATCAATGTCATTGTGTTATCTAGACCTCATTGAAATGTAAATAGAAGCTGACAAAAGATTTCCCGTCATTAATGAAACTTACCGAGAAACAGTCTTAAAATCAATGCGGATATGGCATACACAATAAAATAAAAATTCACAAACAATAAATATTGCTCAAATCAATCAATGTTGTTGACTCGCAGAACAGCGTTTAAGTTTCCCGGAGCTGAATGTCAAGGAGATGTTTTTGGCTTGTCATGAATGCATGGGCTTTCTAAACAATGGGTATCCTGCCAACCACTGTCACTGAGTTTCTTTTCTCCTCAGACTCTTTATCCTCCTGTAGTTTCTCCCTGTGGGGGTGGTCTTATCCACTGCTGGGAGAAAGGCTACATGTGGAACTGTGTAGGAGATAGTGAGTAGCGAATATCAGATGAGAGGGAGTTGGACTCTGGGGATACAGCACAAGGCCAGGGCTGAGATGAAGCAGACTTAGCTGTAGGAGACAGGCAGGTTCTCCCTCCTCAGCCAGGATGTGGCCCAGATGGGGGTCTTAAGATGGCATGCCTATGGGAGGGTGAAGTGGATCTGTCCAAATGTGGAGGATCTTCATTGAAAGTGCTTTCTGGTCTAGGAGTAGGAATTTGTTTGGGAAACCACCCTAATATGTTTTGTATTAGGGTGGTTCACTCTCTCATTCTCTCTCATTCTCGAATTATTATCCGTTATTATCAGATGTGTCAATTCAAGTTCACATAATGGATGAATTAAGATGAACTTGATCAATTTCATTGGTTCATTGGACAGACCCCCTTTAGAAGGATCCCAAACCAAACCCTTTTCTATGTATATAGTATGGCTTTCAAGTAAGGGCCATGGACACTTCAATTCCAGTGTTGGGTTTATTGTTTTGGGGCTGTCACTTTCTGCTTTAATCATCTTGCCTATTGTGGCCTAAAGCAGTCTCGCCTGACCAAATATTACTTGGTAATCGATTGATAACAATACAAACACATCAAAAACATCTATAGGTAGGCCAGTCCAGTCAGCCCATGCTGAGTACAGTATAAAGCCCTGACAGCTGTATCAAACAGTGGTTACTAGGCTCCAACATCAGATTGATACACTTTGAAATATGTGCACTCATGGTACCCTCTCTCAACATAGCCAATTTAATTGAATCTAAAATGGGCCAGCACTGTAGTAGAACATCCACAAATAAGACCTCTGGAGAAAAAGGACAATGTTCTGGGTAAGTGCAGTCATGCTGACCCAACATTATGTTTACAAAGACTCTTCTTATTTAGGCAGTAGGCACCCATCTAAAACTTCTGATTGGACAATTGCTTGACTCAGCAAAACACAATTAAAATTGGAGCAACCTGGGTATGATGGTCGGATAGAACATTATGCAATACTGATGTACAAAATAACAAAATGACAGATGGATGAATAAGAGCAGGATTTCCAAAGGTTCGTTTGGTGCGCCGTACACGGATAACGTGTATGTCAGAATTGATTAGAATGTAAAACTAATTCATAATTATTTTGGGGAAAAATATTAAATATTTCTCCATAAAGTTAATGTAGGCCTACACAAATTCAGAATTTCTGTCCTCCATTAGAACACAAACTTAATGTTGCCAGGTACGTAGGAAGTACTTTTCGCGAGGGAATGCTGCCTAAAATATTGGGGTTCTCATCTCTCACACGGAAACCATCAGTCAGCTCAAAAAGGGTCGCAATTATGAATGTATGACACATACTGCTGCATAGCTTATATTGCCCATGCGTGTAAACTAATCTTGTTTATGGCAATTTGTATAATGTCTACAAAGCCTCAATTGTCGGTTTCTTATGTTACTTCTAACCAAGGAGGAAACACTGCATAATAGTGTCTAAAAACACCTTCTTTAACCGTTGTCATGTTAAAAAGCATCGCACCTCCTTGCGCTCACCTAATCTACATTCCCGCCTATGGTCAGAGCCCCGAGTAGGCTACAGTCACCGTGTTGGAGGCAGAGCCCGCCCCATGCGAGGATGGACTAAGTATTTAATGCTCTGAGATCTCTAAACGCTCTCAGCTAGAGACCCACCTGTGGCAGACACGGACAGACGAAGGGAGTAACTCCGTCTCAAGCAAGACATTTAAAACGGGAGTAAACCGTTCATCGCCAGACTGCTTTTGTTCCCTCTTTTTTATCTGAACTCGAAAACGTTAGAGTGAATATGATACTATTTTCTCATCAACTACTGATCATCTTTATATGGTTTATTGGTACAGGTAAGTCTGCTTTGATTAATCATAGACTTCTCTTATATGATTCTGGATTAGGCTACCCGTTTATTGTTGTTGCCAAAATATACTTTTTACGGATGAATCAGTTGAATCAGAATCAAGTTTGTCATCAGATGCCGTTTTTTTGCTTATAAAGTTGATAATATTGAGACCTGCATGGCTGCTTCTCACGTGAAGTCATTAATATACATTGTGTTATACCTTACATAGCATATCAAATATTTTGGTAATTTCCATGTGAATTAAACGTTTGTGATTAAATATGATTTTAAATTAAAGAGCTTGTAGTGTTAGGAGGATAGCAAACTGTATAGAATAATCTTCATTCCTCAAGATCTAGACTCCTAGGTATTTATAGTCTTCAACATTTTTTGCAAAGTCTTAAAGTGAGTGAGTGAGTTTCTTAGGGGCTTATAGGGGGTTCCCCATGCCTCTCCAAATAGCAGTCAAGATATACTGAAGAGTGAGTCACAGGTCCTACATTCTCTGAATGTGTTTGTGAGTCAAAGCAGGGGGGGTTGCCAGGTTGTGGTGGGGTGGACAGTTCATTCATGCCAGGAACAATGAGGCACCAGTCAAAAAAGTCCTAGGGACACAAATATGAACAAATCAGCCAAGTGTATTCTTTTAGCCTGCAACGCTGTAACAAAGTTGACTGTGGAATCTTACTGAGCATATAGGTTCAGCTTTGCTGTACTAATTAGCACCACTGTCGTTAATTCTGTCGGTCATGGCATCTTGTTTAGGGCAGTTATGGGGGTCTCCACACCCCTAGAGGGATGAGCGAAAGGTTAAGGGCTTAAAGTTTAGCATATGATGACTCAGAGCACCCACTGTCATGTGCTGAGTCCATGCTCATCCCATTGGCCCATGGGCTGTTTTTATGGTTTTGTTTACTTGTCATGTGTTTAAGGAGTCTTTTACTCAGGGAGAGTGTGTTTGGAGGAGGCTTCAACATGGAGCATGGCTGAGTGTGTCTGAGGCGCCATTAAAGAGGTGCAGATGAAAGGACCTCCTGAGGGTCGTGCCCCTCTTCCTCTGGCGCCTTCAATAAGACGCTTCTCCCAGAGAGAAAATGAGCGTGTTCAGTGTCTGTTCTCCTCTAGCTTTACTTCGCAGCCCCATGACTCAGTTTTCTCATGTCTCCAGCTTCATACTTTGATGGTTAGTCATGGTGTATACAGCATGCAGGGTCTGCATGGGTGGTAATGGATGGGGTGCACAATGAAAGGATACACACACACACACACACACACACACACACACACACACACACACACACACACACACACACACACACACACTCGTTAATCTTTTTTTTTGAAGTGTGATAAAGCACAGATTGCATCAGTGGTTGGAGCTATATGTGGAGGTCAGGAGACAGAGGGGTGTGGGGGTCTGTATCTGTATGTGTCAATGTGCAGGCTGATCCCAGACTGGCTCCAGTTAATCTGGTCAGCAGAGAAGAGTAAATCCTCATTTCTATAAAGCACCTGATTACATCATTGTTCATCAGTGTGTGACCCCGCCCTCCTCTCTCTATATGGAAATGTATTGCTAATTGATAGAATTAGCATTAGATTTAATTGATTTCACCTCATGACCTTCTACCCTTTGCCCAAGCTGTCTTGTCTGCACTCCCTTTTTCATGTGCACTATGGCTTTCTTCTTTGCTCCCTTTTCTTGTTACCTCTCTCTCTCTCTCTCCCCCTCTCTCTCTCTGTCTCTGTCCCCCCCCTTCCCCTCCCCCCACTCTCTACCCCCCCCCCCCCCTCTCCCTCCCTCCCTCCCTCTCTCTCTCGGTTGTATCCGGTTGGATTAGGGCCGCTCTCAGGGCCAGTAAATCTCACCCTGTAATTGGAAAGCATGTGCTGGCGGGGCTTTAATAGGATATGATATGTGCAGGGGCCCAGTCAGCAAGCAGCGCTGCTCCAGGGAGCCATCTGTTACCTAAGAGCTGCAGGAGCCCTGGTTGCTCACGCACTGTACAGAGACACAGACACAACTCCATGCTTAAGACCTATTACTGTATGAGGACAACATTCAAACCGAAGGCCGACGGGACAATGACAGAGAGAGGGGAGGAAAATGAGACATCCAGTCAATAATGAGTGCAGCTTAAACCTCTTGATGTGTCTAATGTAATACAATACCCTGTGCTCTGCGTGTTCTTGTTTGCCACTCGTAGCCGTGAGTCCTGCTGTGGTGCACATATAGGTTGATAGGTTGTGAGAAGCCCCAGTAGCTGTGTTTACTTCCTTCTGCTCTCAGTGTGCATGTGTCAGTGTGTACGTGTCAGTATGTAAATGTTGTGTGTGTGTGTGTGTGTGTGTGTGTGTGTTTGTGTGTATTTGTGTCCACATATGTGCGTGGGTTCGTGTGTGTGTGTGTGTGTATATGTTTGTGTGTGTGTGCATGTGTATGTGTTTGTGTGTGTATGCATTTGCATGGGTTTGTGTTTGCGTGTGTGTGTGTGTGTGTGTGTGTGTGTGTGTGTCAGGCGTCAGACCAGACACAGGAAGAGCTGGAGCCATAAACCAGATGAGCTCTATCCGCACACATGACGTGTTTGTCAGCATCAAGGACCAGAACCAGGCCTAGCAACATGAGGGGAGTGGGCTTTGATGTCAGTATGTGCAAAGCTCAATCACTCATAATTATTCATCTATTTATACAACACGGGGTTCCGCTGTATTTATAGGACAGTGTGTCACTGTCGTTTGTGTATCAGGAAAGCCCATTGATGCAATGTGACACAATATCCTCACAAGAAAAATAATCTTTAAAGCCTCTGTGATAATCTGTCGAGTGTAAGGATGGGTAAACCTGGCGTCGGTCACTCAAGCCCTGTACCTAATACGTTTCACTTGTTTAACTGTGAATAACAGACCGTGAATAATAGACTGTGTCATCATTGGATGGTTCTGTTGATTTCATCTTTAATGGCATTGGATGGGTGTAGTAAGATAAGACACCTCAGATTCCTTCCCATGGCCAGAGACAACATGTAGAGTCTGTCCTCCAAAAGCAGCTCTAATTATGTGAGGAATCTGTCAGTCACAGAGCATCAACAACCAGCGATGGCACGAAAAGGTGAGAAAAGAGCACTGCCACTTACAGTAGCTTTGCTATTCAAAGGACTGCTACATATCTTTACTATTCAATAAGAGAATCGATTGAGAATAGACAGTTAGCAACAGAGAGAGACAGAGAAAGGGATATGGCTCTGGCTGGTCTGTAGGTGGTGAAATTGAAAGCTCCCAGTCGTACTCATTTCCATGAGATAGGGTCACCCCTGGTGAACTGGCGTCAGCTGCGCTGCTTTGATGTGGCAGCCGCGGCAGGAGAGAAATGGGGCCCTCAGGGCAGGTTCTCTCTCAGGGAAGATGAGGGAAACCGACCTGCTGCTACTGTTTTAGTTGTTTGTTAATGTGTGTGTGTGTGTGTGTGTGCGTGTGTGTGTGTGTGTATGTTTGTGTGTGTGTGTGCGTGTGTGCGTGCATGCGTATACACACAAGGATGGAGCACAGGGACATTGCCTCTCCAAATACCTCAACGTCATAAAGTAGTATGTAAGAAATGTTCACTCTCATTAGCTGGACATGCCTAGCTGAACCTCAATTGCTAATTAATGGGACTAAAGATTCAAGATTCAAGATTCTTTATTTGTCACGTGCACACAAGTATACAGTGAAATGCAAAAGTGACAGTGCCACAGAGTAGTGCAACAATAAGTTTTAAAATAGAATAAAATAAAATAAAATAGAAATAATAAAAAATATAAACAGTATGAACAGTATAAACAGTATAAGCAGTATAAGCAGTATAAACAGTGGTGAAGCAATGTACACAATGGAATGGCTATATACAATGGCAATGACAGGTTGACAGTACAGATAATTACAGTGGAAGATGAGTCTGCAATGGATAATTATGTATGTGCATATGTGTTATGACGTCAGTGAGTGTGTGAGTGACTTGAGGGGGGCACTGGTGGGGTCACCCAGTACATGTCACATGCTCTACCTCTCTTGAGCATGTTAAAGATTTCATCTGAGAGTGATATTTGTTAATGAATAGTATGTGAATAGTGACATGAGGGTACGCTGAAGGACTCCCTGCCTACCATACTAATTAGATCCTTTTCTATAGCCCGAGGCTCTCGTTCCTGAATGAGGGGTCAGATACCAACAAGTCTCTCCCTCCATTCTTCTAATCAGGTCCGTCTTCCTCACAGTGATAACAACTATTTCAGGAACGTGCTCCTCTAATCCTTGCACGTAAGCTGGAGATGTTTCCGTGGCAACTCCAAGTGACTGGGAGTGTCAGCAGCTTTCCGGAACATTCATGACTCCTGGGTATTAGAGAACCTCCTCTCAGAGCCTAGTCATCACCAGAGAGGGCCTGGGCACACAGTACAGTAAGAGGACAGGAAGTTAGAATGTTGAGGGGTTGGGGTTGAAAGGGGGGAAACAGGTAACAAGGTCACTCTGTTTCTGACAGTCAG
>NC_139663.1:10042302-10046465 GCF_951799395.1 Argentina silus
ATGGAACCCCCTCCCCTGGTACCACCGACACAGATTCGACCCTGTCAAGTAGTAGGACAGATCATACGTCAGCTGATGTTACCACAGACATGACTACTTCAGTAAACCATACAACATCTCCAGAAAGACCACAAACGGGAACAGCGATTACGAATACACCTGGAATCTCAGAAATGGTGACTGGAGGTACAGCGACCACAGAGACCTCCATTACACTAGCTGAGAGTCCCACCACTCCTCCCCAAGTGTCAGACAGTCCTCCGTCTTCTCCCCTGACCTCCAGCTCACCCCTTCCTAGTACATCTGTACACATGACCACTGAAGCAGGTGGGACTTCTACACCCACAACTTCACCTCCACCCTCCCCTTCCACCTCCACCTCCATCTCCCACTCCAACTCCACCTCCACCTCCACCTCCACCTCCACCTCCACCTCCACCTCCAGCTCACCCCCTCCTAGTGCATCTGTACACATGACCACTGAAGCAGGTGGGACTTCTACACCCACAACTCCACCTCCCCCCTCCCCTTCTACCTCCACCTCCAACTCCACCTCCACCTCCACCTCCAGCTCACCCCCTCCCAGTACATCTGTACACATGACCACTGAAGCAGGTGGAACTTCTACACCCACAACTGCACCTCCACCTTCCCCTTCCACCTCCACCTCCACCTCCACCTCCACCTCCACCTCCACCTCCACCTCCACCTCCACCTCCACCTCCACCTCCACCTCCAGCTCACCCCCTCCTAGTACATCTGTACACATGACCACTCAAGCAGATGGGACTTCTACACCAACAACTGAATCTCCACCCTCCCCTTCTACCTCCACCTCCATCTCCAACTCCACCTCCACCTCCATCTCCATCTCCAACTCCACCTCCACCTCCACCTCCACCTCCACCTCCAACTCCACCTCCACCTCCAGCTCACCCCCTCCTAGTACATCTGTACACATGACCACTCAAGCAGATGGGACTTCTACACCCACAACTGAATCTCCACCCTCCCCTTCTACCACCACCTCCATCTCCAACTCCACCTCCACCTCCAGCTCACCCCCTCCTAGTACATCTGTACACATGACCACTGAAGCAGGTGGGACTTCTACACCCACAACTGCACCTCCACTCTCCCCTTCCACTTCCATCTCCACCTCCAACTCCACCTCCACCTCCAGCTCCACCTCCAGCTCACCCCCTCCTAGTACATCTGTACACATGACCACTGAAGCAGGTGGGACTTCTACACCCACAACTGCACCTCCACCCTCCCCTTCTACCTCCACCTCCAACTCCACCTCCAGCTCACCCCCTCCTAGTACATCTGTACACATGACCACTGAAGCAGGTGGGACTTCTACACCCACAACTGCACCTCCACCCTCCCCTTCCACCTCCACCTCCAACTCCAACTCCAGCAACAGCTCCACCTCCACCTCCAGTTCACTGCCTCCTAGTACATCCCAAAGCCCAGTCAACACCACCACCGCCCCCTCATCCATCCCCACTCCTACACCACCCTCTGGAGGTACGCTTTGTTTGATCATATCTGTATAATTTGTTATAACAAATGATTTGTACCTCTACTCATGATCTCTGTCCAAAAGCAGACAAACTTGAATACCGCAGACTGAGACATTGTTTACCTTATGTATCAGTGAGTTGTTAGTCATTGTTGACACCTCCTTTCTAAATTCTTTATTTTACCACACAGCAACCACTCAACCATCTGATGGAACAACCACAACCCCACTCAGCACCAGCCCCTCCACCTCCACCTCCACCTCCACCTCCACCTCCACCTCTACCTCCACCTCCATCTCCACCGCAACTAGACCCACCAGTGGAACAACCCCCAGCACCACCAGGCCTACAGGCACCATCACCGCCGCTGCAGCCCCACCAGGCACCACCCAACCTCTACCCATAGGTGTGTATGAGCCACTAAACTGAAATAAGCCTTCTAGCCTAGTTGGCCATTTGGGAGCAAAGTGGGATTTTTATTTGGGACTTATGACCAGCTTTGTAACAGGTAGGTAGAAAAACCTGTTTGTGAAGGGTACAAAGTTTCATATTTAGTTTTCTTCCTCAGGGTTTTGTCCCTCCATCCCGTGTCCATTTGAGAGTGTCTGTCTCAACAGCACCTGCCAGTGTGTGGCTGGGACCTTCCTCTCAGAGGGCCGCTGCAGACCAGGTAGGAGCCATATTCACTAACACTAACTAATCAACTCCCTAAACTTGGTCTCTATGAAGGTTAGCATTTCACAAAAAAATATTTGTTTTGTATATTTGTCCTCAGTCCACCTTTGATATGGGCCCAAAATATCATTACTTTGTATCATTACAAATCTCATACATATCCTAATAGCAAGCTTAGGTTTATTTTCTGGAATAGTCTCATGATGATGATGATGATGATGATGATGATGATGATGATGATGATGATGATTAACTACAGCCTCACTCTAACTCCTCCATTTTTTAATTTCAGCCCAAGTGTTCCCAGGACTCCTGCATATCACCTCCTTGCCATTCTCAGATGAGATGAGCAACAGGTCCTCACAGGCATTTCTGGATGCAGCAGCCAAAATCACAGAGGCGGTACGTCCTTGAGTCACAAAGCTCAGTGGTTACAGTGTAATCTCCTCATAGAACGAGCACTAATCCCTTTCTATTCTGTTACTAGTTGAAAGAAGCCTTGAAAACACAGCCTGGATACGTCAGATCTGTTGTTGTGCAGCTTAGGTAAGAATCGTTTCCTTACATTGAGAACGCTATCTAAACGATGCAGGATTCATGATTTTTTTGGAGGAACAGGAAATTGTTTGAATCATTTGGTCAGGTGTTTTTTTGCTCATGGTCTTCTATGGCCCCGTTCTTTGTGACCCTCCAGGCCAGGCAGTGTGCTAGCCAATGTGAGCAACGTGTTTGAATCACGCTCCGGTGCCACCCAGACCTCAGTTGAGGAGGCCATAGAAGCTGCCATCCAAAAGTGTGTCACGGGTTGTGAAAGTGTACTGGCCATGGCAACATTTAATGGTATGTATTACTGTCCAAAAACGGACAATAGAGACAGATAGCTCAGACCATATTGTGTCGTCTTCATATTGTGCGTATGATTCAGTAAGACGCGAGTCAAGGGTTAGAAAAGAGGACGGGCTCATTGTAATGGAGGTAACGGAATGAGGAATGGTATCAAACACATGTCAAACCTCATTCCTTCAGTATGATTCATGACTATGATACCACCATCCTGACTGGAGCGTGTCTGTGTCCCTGTCCTCTCTCTCCCAGCCACTAACCTGTGTGACCAGGAGAATCCGCCCTGTGACGTCCACACCACACAGTGTAACTACAGAGACGGTGTGGCCAGATGCTCCTGTAAGGCTGGCTATGTCACCTCGCTGTTGTACACAAACACCAGCTGCAGAGGTGAGAGAAATCATGAGTCTATGTCTGTGTTGGGTTTATAATGTATTTGAATGTTTAAGTATATGTATACAACATTTAGTATATGTGTATGATCACTACTTTCCTTTGAACAGATTAGATGGATACTTTCTTTATAACGGAGCAGATAAAATGAGATACAACAGAGAGAGAGAGAGAGAGAGAGAGAGAGAGAGAGAGAGAGAGAGAAAGACAGCAAGGTCAAGTACTTGGCTGATAGGAATAGGAAAGTTACCATGAAAAGAATGCGTCCATGTTCATTAATATACTTGTGTGAGAGGGAGAGAGAAAGAAAAACAGGGCGAGAGAGCCAACAGGGACACAGACAAGGTCAAGTGCTGTAGACGTTCCCCTGGCCTGACCCTAGTTGGCCCTGGCACCATATATCTCTTTAATGTATTCTGTATCTGCAATGGCGTCGTTCCCGGGAAACGAGTTAAAGAATCATGGTTTCTATCTGCTCAGGGCTGGATTGTTTTTTTACAGGGTCGGCAATAATGGAGGGAACTACTAAACAATAAGTCACTTAGATTAGCCTGTTCCCCATTTTACTGGAGCACGACATGCCCTCTACTGTCATTTGTTCATCCAAACAGAATTATACTTCACATTTCACTCACAGTGCTAATGTTGTGGGCATACATCATAATCAGGGGAGGCTGTTGGAGGTAGAAATCGGAGGAGGGGCTCATTGTGATGCGTGAAATG
>NC_139663.1:10046665-10056665 GCF_951799395.1 Argentina silus
AAGATGCTTTGAGGTTTGGTCTCCCCTTGGCCTTTGTGTGAATTGTAAGAGTGTCTGGTTGTGCTGTTACTGTACGGTAGCTCTTCTAGTGGAGAGTTTGTTGTTTGTTGTTTATTTGTGTTTGTGTGCCTGCTAGTTAGCATGCTTTCCCTGACTCCCAGTATGTTACTCTAGGGATTTCGCTTCATGCCTGAAAGAAGAAAGAAGGTAAGGCATGGCTGTGCCTCTACTCTCTAAATATGCTTCTGTCTGTATCCCCTGCTGATGTTTGCAACGCACTACTGTCTTTTACCTGGTGATGAAAGGGACTGAAGTTTCATGAACGCTTGGTGGAGTCATCAATAGAACATTACCCAAGGGATTGTTAATGATTTAGGATTGATTTAAGAAGCGGTGATTTTTCTTTGGGATTCAACTTCAAAGGTTTACTGCCACACAAGCTTTCATGAATTGTCAGATTTGTCATTTTCATCTTCTGCTAGTGTGCGTGTGCGTGTGCGTGTGCGTGTGCGTGTGCATGTGTGTGTTGTGGATACCCCTTTAATCACTACCTTCTCTGACATTTCAGATGGGCTCCTATGATGTCACCTCAGACAGTATGCACACATTCAAAGGCAAAAACCCGTCACGCTACTCCTACCTGGTCCAGGGACACGAGAACCCCTACTTCGTAGCTGGGGATGAGAAGAGAACCAACTGAGGTGATTGGTCTGGAGTCTGGTCAAACAGAAAGAAGGGAAGAGAAGGAGGGGTCAGAGATGGAAATGTTGAGGGGAGGTGGGGGAATATCCCACAGAAACAGCAAAAGATCAAATTCAGAAGTCATTGACTTCTATGGACTATAAACTCTGGGTATAGACACATCTGCTGGAGAAATAGCATCTCAGTGACAAGTTCATTTTCTTCATTTTCTTTTTGTATCCCTTTTTAGGAAAGAAACATAATTTATCTGTCTTCATCTACATTCCACAGTTGGAGTCATCTATTAATGACGAAGGATCAGTTTGTCAAGTTTGATAATCAGTTTTAGGATTCAGAAAAAATCAGGGATCAGAAATCAAATAGTTTCTCTGTTTTCTGGTATTTTACAGGGATCCACCTCAAATACTGACACCACCAAAGAATATAAAGATATTTTTACTCTGAATTCACGGTTTACTTCTAAAACGCTTGACACATCTGATTAATCCTGATATTTGTCACCAAGAGATGATTTTGAACAAGTTGTTTTAATGATACATTTTATTTATGTGTCTGTTGAAAGAACAGTGAGCTGAAAGAAGTGTTGCTTGTTATAGCCAATAGAGGTCACTATTGTTCCAGGTTCATGCTTGTCCTGCTCTCATTCATTGCAACCGTTTACTGCTGTATATTCTTCTTTTTTGTCCCCCACAAAATGAAATCGGGGAGGGGACTGTGGATCTGTCTCCGTTCATTCATATGTTCGTATGTGTGTCACACGCCATATCGCACCACTGGGACAATTTTGACGAAACTTGATGATTTTGTCTTGCCATAGAGATCTGGCATTTACTAAATTGGTAAACAACTGAAAATCTAAACTTTAAGCAAGCGTATCTCCTGTCCTGTTTGAGCTATAGTCAGGACATTTGGTACATATGTTCAGTTCCTCAGGAGCATCTCGTAAGGTCCTATAAGCCTATTAGATTTTCTGATAATTAGACTTGTCCCCACCAAACTTTGAAGAAGTATATCTCCTGCCCCATTTGATCTACAGTCATGTAATTTTGGACATATTCTCTCTCTCATTAATCCACAAAACATACGTTTCAATAATTGTCACCAGTTCACACAAGGTTCACTACATCATTTGTGGGGGACATCATGTTAACTGTTTGCTTGTTTTTCTTCTTCTTCTTTTTTTTGTAATTTACTGTACTTTGACAATCATCATGGTATTGCAAAGTGATTCATCCCTTGCTCATTGCACTAAATAGTGTTGCGTTTACCAGGTTTTCATATCACAAACAAAAGAATGTGAGAAAATGAGAGATTTGTGAATGGTTGAAGGGGCTGGACCCTGGTTAAGGGGGTTTTCTTAATCTAGTTTTTGTATTAGTCTTGAGCTGAGTATAGCCTCTGTCACTCTAATGACAGTGGCTTCCCTGAAGCTGTCAGCATTTGCAAACGTGCCTGTTTCAATGGTCCTTTTGAAGAATATGCAAACAAAAACTATTGACAAAGCTTGTATCTTCGATGTGCCAATTACCATGTGTATACAAATTCTGGAGTCTTTTATCTTTATGTGAGTACGTATGTCATTGAGACAGTGCACTATTTTGTATATACAACTTTTGTAAACAAAATGTCTTTCTGCAGAGAACGATGTTATTGTGATGAAAAGAAATAAATTAATTTAAACACACAACATGCCGTGTATGCTTTATGTTATACATATGTGGATGTATTGCATATACAGCATGAGTGTAATATTCTTTAATCAAATCTGGGAGATGTTTTACTATAATCCCAATCCAATTTAACCTATTTTATAGATAGAGGGCCTGTGCTTGTGTTGGTAATCCATTGGTGCTGTGTAATAGAGGGAGGTGAAGTATGTGGATTTAGATTTAGCCCATATAGATGTGGTTAAAATTGGCCCAACTTGCTGGTCAGACTAAATCTCCGCTGAATTCATAGGAGGGCAGAAGCTGGTACATCACTGACCCTGTTTAGAGAGAGAGGGCTGAGGGCTGGGCAAAATTCCCCAAAGTGTTTCGAAACTCCAATTCAATTCCAAATTCCTAAGCTTTTTATTTTCAATTTCCAGAAAAATGTAAAGAAGACACACAGTTGAGTTGCTGACTATTGGAACATACAGTATATCCAGATACTTATGCAATGTATTGAAAAGTCATAGAAAATGAACGCCCTTTTTTCAATTACCGAATTGGAATTCAATTCACTTCCGGAATTGATGGAATTGAAAAGAAATTCTCCCCAACACTGCAGGGCACAGCCATATTTGTCATGGTAATATTGTCATAGTAAATCTGTCAGATATACTGTACACGTTTGGTGTGAGAGGATCACTGTGATCCAGAACATACAACAGAGAGAAGGAAGAGGGAATTATCACCCTCCCAAGGATCATGTTCTGGGAGCAGAACAACTCTGTTATTGCTGAAACTCTTTTCTCTTCTTTTGCCACCTTCTGTTCATCACATGTCAGTGAGGAACTGAACGGAAAATAACATCTGGAGAGGTGATGGTTTCGGATGGAACAACCAGCTGCTGTCTCAGCTTGATCTGTGCTAAATGATGTCTAAGCAATGACGCTGTTCATGAAGTGTTTTACAGCAGTCCATGCGGACCTGACTGAACTGCCACAGTAATTGCAGCGTGTATGACGTCATATGCACAGTAGTCAGTGGATTATTATACTCAGTCAATGACTAATATTCAAAACCTCTCAGCCAATAGTCCTTTATCTTACTGACTGTATGACCTTGTCACCCTATAACCTTCTCCTGTGGTATAACCTCTACTGTGCTGTACTGTCCTACTGTGATGACCGTGAAAATATGGCAGGCAGACTGATGATATGGCATTAGGATTTAGGAGGTCTGCTCCTCATATGCTCTAAAAAGCAGCAATGCAGATTGCTGGTAAAGCTGGCTTTGGGAGGTCTTAATCTTGGGCAGTGGGCCACCGGAGCACAGCCAGACTGACACACTGAGGACTGACTGATGTATCATATGGTCACGGTTTCAATGAGTGTGTTTACGTATGTTTGAATGTGTGAGTCTGTGTGTGTGTGTGTGTGTGTGTGTGTGTGTGTGTGTGTGTGTGTGTGTGTGTGTGTGTGTGTGTGTGTGTGTGTGGGAGGTTGTTTATCATGCTTTTCTGCAGCTTAACCTCACTCCCCATGGCATTGGTTTAGTTTTTAACACCCTTCTGTCTGTGACTAAACCCACACAAATCACCACAGCTCTCATTCTCATGAGTAAAAGGAACATGACATGTCCTACTGTATGCTATCCAGCCCAGTCTTGCCCAGTAGCCTAGCTTGGCCCAGCCCAGCCCAGCCCGGTCCATAGGCTCAGCTGACTGATCGATGGACCACTTAGCGGCGGTGCACTCCGTATCTCAGTCATTTGACCTGCAGGAGTTGTGGGAATGGGGACGCAATCCAATAACTATCGAACCGGGAGCAACCTGATCCAGGCCCGTCGCCTCGAGGAACTTCCCTCTCTCTGAAAGGCTTTCCTCAATGTTGACCAGATAAACAACTAAATCATCCGAAGATCCCATGTCATATGGTGAGAGATAAAACTGTGGTGCTACCATCTATCACACACAGTACAGCAGTCCCAGTGACAGGCGCTGCACTCTAAACCCCTAGCGTGCACACAGGAGGTTCTACTATTAGCAACTAGAGCCAGGTCCTGAAACGCTAGGTGCTGAGAATCCTATTATTGTAGGTACATATTTGATCAGTGGTAGGGACATCAGAAGCAGAATCTTGAACAGGAGTGGTGGATGTAAAAGGTGATCCTGTCCAGAATACATAGTATCTGGTAGGGAAGGCTGGTGGTGGCAGAAGTCGGAGGACGGACTCGTTGTGCATTCCATGCATTACAATGAGCCGTCTTCCGATTTCTACCTCCACCAGCCTCCCCTGGTACATGGAGGATGGGGAGTAGAGGCAGTAGGAACTCTGTGAGTAAGTAACTATGGCAGAGGGTTTTGAGTGTACGTTTACTATCACGAAACAGTTTAACAACGCGTGTTGATCTTCTAAATTCCTTCAAGTGGCAATACAACAAAAAAGAGCAGGAGCCACCTGGTCAGCAGTCAACTATTTTATAGGTGTCAAAGGTTAGGATCCTTGCCCTTCCCTCCCTTTCTTTCTCTCCCCCTCTCTCCCCTCTCGCTCCTCCCTCTTCCCCCTTCTCCTCTCTGTTCAGTTGAGAGAGCAGGCTGTAATTCACTTTCACTAATGTAGGCCTGCAGAACCGCAGCACTAAACACTATTAAACATTTCCCAGCAACCTTGGCTTCCAGCTGACAGCTGCCAAGACGTCCCATGGTCCTCCTCAGCCTGGCACGTCAGTGACAGAATTATGCCCCTCCATTAATTTATTCAGTCATTCATCCATCCAACCATCTGATTATCAATTCAACCATCCGGAATCTGTTTGTCACACATTCACTTTATGGGCTGTGGAAATGACTTCAGTTGTTGCAAAACCAAGCCATTTTAAATAGTTGTCAAATGGGGGAGAAGGTAAATGGAATAGGTATGATGGAGTTTTAGCCATGTTTTACCATTGAAGTGAAACTGCACAATATGGTATCAGTTATTCTTATGCTGAAAATAAATAAGACATGATACCAGGTCATATGAGTTCATTCGGCTTTCAAGTTCACAACTTGGCAAAGTGACGTACAAATCAGAAAACGTCTACATCTGTTTCTCTGTTATCCGACATCTTTCCCTGGGTTATCTGCAGTGGAGAAGGGGGTGGAGTGCCTGGCCTTGAGGAGGCTGTCTGCCAGGAGCTAATGCAGAGAGCGGGAGGGAGGCAGACAATCATATCGATAACTTCTGGGTGCTGGGAGAACGGTGAGAAAGACCTGGCGCCGTGCTGGCATTAGGCTAAAAGGGCATTACGCCTCCGGTCCAGAAAAACGACAGCAATCTGATGAATATGAGAGCAGTAAATATGAGAGCAGTTAATATCATGCATTGCAGAACAGCTGCCAAGCCCAGACAGAATGATTATGTTCTGTTCTCTCCCATAATCCTCTTTAATTTGAATATCAAATACTGCCTCAGGCTCTTCAGGTCCGCTCACAGAAATGGTCAAGGATCAGGTCACAAATTGTTTTTATCATTGTTTTTATTCCAAAATACTGTATATGCTACAGAAAAGTAAACACATTATAAATAAACACACACTCTTGAGTCCTTATAAAGGACAAACAACCAACCTCTTACTTTTTAGAGTACAAAGGCATTCAATGCAAATCAGTGTTTTGCGTTTTATAGTCTGGCTGTTTGTATTTGTTGTTAGGGGTGTAGAACCCTGTTGTGTTTAGCGTTTGCTATATGTTTTACATGGAATTTTACATGAAAAAGCCATACCTCCAATCACGTTGTTTTCACGCCTCCTTTGGAGGTCTGGAGAATTTTAGATTAGCCGATCTGGCTTGGATTGAACTGGACGGAGCTATGAGAGAAAGTGCTTGCGATTTCATTGGATGTTACATTCCAAGAACCCTCTCCCCACATGCCTGTAGAATGGTTGCGGGTAGGACTATTTTGCAGAGTTGTTGCCTATGCTAGCTTACAACATTGTAGAAAATGGAAGAAAACCTGATGGAAAAAACTGAAATCTGTGCCCTCCACAAGTAAAGACAAACTGAAATCTGTGCCCTCCACAAGTAAAGACAAACTGAAATCTGTGCCCTCCACAAGTAAAGAAAACCTGATGGAGTATAGAGCTAAAATAAAATGCTTCCTCTTTACAGTACTTATGGAAGGAACTGTATTTGATTGGTTTGACGAGGCGTCACTCATTTCAAATGGGTTTCCACCCCTTTGTAGCTACTTTCTGCAAAGGATATCCCAAGGCTTTCTGAACTAGGAAAGCCTGGTCTCAACAAGGTTCATGTTCACCTAACCCCTAGAATATGGTTGTGTTTGACCACAGGGCAGCACCATTAAATGTTGTTTGGCTTATAGTGGCCATGTACGATATTTGATGATAGCTTAGGCTATGCATGGCTGCTCGCAGCTATACATTTTGTATACGAGTGTAGTGCTCTGAGTCCCTAACAGAAGCTGATATCTGGCACACTGTCTGCAATCAGGCTTGTCTGTTCTCACTTGTTAATTTGCAGTGTTTGTTTACCTCTTTGGAGCATGTAAGTCATTCTGTCCTTGGAGAGAGGGGGGTGGATGAGGAAAGTGAGTCATGCCTAGTGTGGAGGCTTCTTTTAGGCTTATATGTGTCACGACTTCTTCCTCTCAGACACGATTTATGCCCAGACACGATTTGTGACCTCATGAGGGTCATTATCAGGGTTCTCTTGCACTGTAAGTACTGTATTTTTTTATCATCTCAATGTAAATGTTGTAATCCATTACATAATGTACTTATTAGTTTTGGTCTGCTGGACGTGGATATTGAACACAATCCTTACTGATTGGATGTTGTGATAAGTGGTGATTCATGAATCGCACCTTCCTACCAATTCCAAAACCGTATATCACAGAAACAAGGCCAAAAGATGATTTCGACTCGCATGCTGGCTGTGTGGAGCTATCTGTCTCTGTGACCTATTTGTGAAATCAAGGCTGAGCCCGGTTGAGACCCCCAATCCCCCCCTGCCCCAACCAGAATGGTTGCATTCAGCCATATCTTTTCCCCAAAGGAGAGATGTCAACAGATGCCTCTGAATCAATTAGGCCAGAGACCCATAACGACCTCTGCTGTAATTAATGAGGCCGTTTGGCAGCAAGGACGCCCCTCTGACCATGTGACCTCACAGAGGACAGGGGTGTCACTGCACTGGCCCCCAAACTTGCTACCAGGTCATGACGGCATCATTGGTGTGAGTGCATGTGCATGTGTGTGTATGTGTGTGTGTGTATGTGTGTGTGTATGTGTGTGTGCGTGTGTGTGTGTGTGTGTGTGTGTGTGTGTGCGTGCGTGCGTGCGTGCGTGCGTGTGCATGTGTGTATAGTGCTCAAATGCTAAGACTCACATTTGCATATATAGTGCATTCAGAAAGTATTCAGACCTCTTCATTTTTCCCACATTTTGTTATGCTACAGCCTTATTCTAAAATGGATTGAATTATTTTTTTCCCCTCATCAATCTACACACAATACCCCACAATGACAAAGCAAAAACAGGTTTTTAGAAATGTTTTGTCATTTATTAAAAATAAAAAAATTAAAGTATTCAGACCCTTTACTCAGTACTTTGTTGAAGCACCATTGGCAGCAATTACAGCTTCAAGTCTTCTTGGTGACTTGAAGCTACAAGCTTGGCACACCTGTATTTGGGGAGTTTCTCCCATTCTTCTCTGCAGATCCTCTCAAGCTCTGTCAGGTTGGATGGGGAGCGTCAGTGTACAGCTATTTTCAGGTCTCTCCAGAGATGTTCGATCAGGTTAAAGTCCGGGCTCTGGCTGGGCCACTCAAGGACATTCAGAAACTTGTCCCGAAGCCACTCCTGCATTGCCTTGGCTGTGTGCTTAGGGTCGTTGGAAGGTAAACCTTCGCCCCAGTCTGAGGTCCTGAGCACTCTGGAGTAGGTTTTCATCAAGGATCTCTCTGTACTTTGCTCCGTTCATCTTTCCCTTGATCCTCAATCCATGCCAATGGATTGAGTCTCCCAATCCATGCCAATGAAAAACATCCCCACAGCATGATGCTGCCACCACCATGCTTCACCATAGGGATGGAATTGGCTAGGTGATGAGCGGTGCCTGGTTTTCTTCCAAACGTGACGCTTGGCATTCAGGCCAAAGAGTTCAATCTTGGTTTCATCAGACCAGAGAATCTTTTTTCTAGTTTCTCCTTTAGGTGCCTTTTGGCAAACTCCAAACGGGCTGTCATGTGCTTTTCACTGAGGAGTGGCTTCCGTCTGGCTACTCTACCATAAAAGCCTGATTCATGGAGTGCTGCAGAGATGGTTGTCCTTCTGTAAGGTTCTCCCATCTCCACAGAGGAACTCTGGAGCTCTCTCAGAGTGACCATTGGGTTCTTGGTCACCTCCCTGACTATGGCCCCTCTCCCCCTATTGCTCAGTTTGGCCAGGCGGCCAGCTCTAGGAAGAGTCTGGGTGGTTCCAAACTTCTTCCATTTAAGAATAATGGAGGCTACTGTGTTCTTGAGGACCTTCAATACTGCAGACATTTTGTACCCTTCGCCAGATCTGTGCCTCGACACAATCCTGTCTCGGAGGTCTACAGACAATTCCTTCAACCTCATGGCCTGGTTTTTGCTCTAACATGCACTGTCAACTGTGGGACCTTATATAGACAGGTGTGTGCTGTTCCAAATCATGTCCAATCAATTGAATTTACCACAGATGGACTCCAATCAAGTCGTAGAAACATCTCAAGGATGATAAATGGAAACAGGATGCACCTGAGCTCAATTTCGAGTGTCATAGCAAAGAGTCTGAATACTTATGTAAATGTGATATTTCAGTTTCTTATGTTTAATAAATTAGCAAACATTTCTAAAAACCTGTTTTTGCTTTGCCATTATGGGGTATTGTGTGTAGATTGACTCCATTTTAGAGTAAGGCTGTAACATAACAAAATGTGGAAAAAGTTAAGGGGTCTGAATACTTTCCGAATGCACTGTAGTTCTGGCTTATGACTGTTGTCGTTGCATGTTAAGACAGTTAAGACAATACAAATGGATGTTATTCATGATGAATAGCAATGACAGAAGGATGGCAGTGCCTGTTACTACACCCAAACAAGAAACCACACAGTCTGGGTTAGAAGAGCATTATGTCTGGGTTCAGTGAACTTACACACATATTCTGACCTGTAGACCCAGCTCTTCTTATGTCTGTGTCTGTATTTGTCTGTGTGTATAAGTATGTTTATCCCTGAATTGGTCTCTTTATTTGTATGATAACTCTAAGTGAGTGTCTTTGTGTATGGGTTTGTTTCTCTGTGCAGTTCCCTTGTTACCCTGAGTAACCCAGGGGAAATCCACACATGACACAAAGGCACACAGGCAACACATGGCCTCCTATATTACCATGTGAATACAGGGGGGAGCCCTTCATTCACACACTGTGTTTTCTCTCAGTGAGCTACACACAGGGAGACAAAGGAGGAGCAGCCGCTAGCTACCGCTACCTACAGCACCATCGGCCAGACTCAGGGGAAAGGGGGGAGGGGACAGCGCTCTCTCTCTCTCTCTCTCTCTCTCTCTCTCTCTCTCTCTCTCTCTCTCTCTCTCTCGTTCTCTCTCTCGTTCTGTCTATCCCTGCTTCCG
>NC_139663.1:10066665-10134165 GCF_951799395.1 Argentina silus
GAAAGGGGACAGGGGCTTGGCTGCTCTGTTATGTGTCACCATCCATCCATCTATCCCTCTGTCTCTGTCTCATTGTGCCAGGGGGCCACCATCAGACGGGACGACGCCACCGGGGCCGTCATCGTGGCTCGCATCATGAGGGGAGGGGCTGCAGACCGCAGTGGTGAGTGACAACTGTGTGTGTGTGTGTGTGTGTGTGTGTGTGTGTGTGTGTGTGTGTGTGTGTGTGTGTATGTGCGTGTGTCTGTCTGTCTGTCTGTCTGTCTGTCTGTCTGTCTGTCTGCCTGTCCATCCTTCATCCGTCTATTTGTCTCCGATCCCAACCCATGCTGTCATCTCTGCCCCTGTCTGATGCATCATGATAGGCCGTCCTCTTCCTCTCGCTGACATGCAGAGACAAGTCTGGGAGGTTTTTTTGGGGGGGGACTAAGAGTTAGATGTGGTTTGACAGCTCAGATCTGTCTACATGCAGGTCCAGGGGATGGGAGATGGAATGTTATTTTCAGACAAGAGACTACAATGATGAGAAAACCCCTGCACAGTTTTCTGGGTGTGTGTGTGTGTGTGTGTGTGTGGGGGGGGGGGGGGGGGGAGGGGGGGGGGGGGGGGGGGTTCTAACTGTAATTGGTTTATGTTCTAACTGTAAATGGCTCGTGGTCATTCACTCATTTTGTGTTAAGCCATGAACTCCTTAGTCACTGCTGGTAACATTCATCCCTTTATCATGATACTGCCATCCTAATTTTTTAAGCTCATGCTTTGAGCACATTGTTTGATTTGCCTCTTATTTAAAGCTGTACTTTTAGACAAAAACACTCACTCAAATGATGTGTGGCAAACTCATTGCATGAATGGGAAGACTTTCTTTTTCAGTAATGGATTTAATCTGGCCTCTGTCATATAGGGCAGTTTTGAGGAGTGACTGGAATGTTATTGACCCATGGATTGTTTTCTCCTATCTTAATATTTGCGGCTGTTTTAGTCACCCTTGGCCTCCAGATGGTACACCTACAATGTTTCATTATTCTCCGGCTGTTGACTTTGGAGGAATGGCCTGATCTAGTACACACTATCCACTTTTTAATGATGGACAGGAACCTTTCAGAGAGATTAATGTTGTTATTGTTGCGCACAGATGGAGTCCATCCAACTATTGGATAACTTGGTAGGGTAATTTGAGTGCTTTGTACTAATGTTGGTTTACCATTGCCGTACTTATACTTGTACTTCACATACTGTACTTACTCACACAGGACATTTTGGCTATTTAGTTGTTATTCCTATATTTAACTATTTCTACACATTTTCTATAATTATAGTTTCACTTTGTATGTGTGGAGTAGATTGTGTAGATCAGAATACAAACCACATTAAATGTATTTCAATTTTAGGCTCCATGTAATAAAATGTGATTACTGTACAGGGGTTCATATACTATTTCTCAGCACTGTGCAGTATATACATGTGGCTATACATTGACTTATGACAGATACTACACAGCCGAATACTACTGAACCAGAGAACAGCAGATTGTACAGGTACACAAGGTACGTAACATTCTGTATAGCAGTAATGACAGGGAAGAGATACTGAGATCAAAGCAGCATAGAGAGCCAGTGGGAAAGAAAGATGAGGATCTTTGTGGCTGACGTTTGAAACCAAAGCTGATCTGTGAGTTAGGGTCTGTCCCCTGGGAGCCAATCACACACATCACACAGACTCAGCAAAGAGCTGACCACAGCTGTTGCCATGGCGATACAATCTGTGCATAGGGAGGAAGCATGTGTGTCCCTAATATGTGTGTGTGTGTGTGTGTGTGTGTGTGTGTGTGTGTGTGTGTGTGTGTGTGTGTGTGTGTGTGTGTGTGTGTGTTAAAGTTGGGGGGGGGTTCTGGATATGTGTGGTCTGGGACTGTAAGTGGGACTGTCTATCATTGTTCATAGGCATTAATGATAGATAATTTCCCAGGATTTGTTGATGTCTTTGTGAAGTGTTGTAAGACACTAGGTCCCAGATCAATCGAGAAAGGGATAGTGTGAGTCTGCATGAGATTATGAAATCAGCCTGTGTCTTCTGCCTGTGTCTCCCTGCTCTATGTGTGTCTGCATGTGTGTTGTGTGTGTGTGTGTGTGTGTGTGTGTGTGTGTGTGTGTGTGTGTGTGTGTGTGCGTGCATATCTGTTTTCTCATACCATCCCACTTCTCTCTCTGTGGACAGTGATGAGAGATGTGTTGATCCCTCATCCCACTGTCAGGTTTCATTGTAGTGTAACCCACTCCTCTCCTCTGCCCTACTGTCCCTGTCCGACACACACAATACCGATGTCAGGATGATATGATTGACACAGTACACCTGCTACTGATACACTTCTCTATGGCTTCTCCACACGGCGATGTCGTATATGAATCAAGGGAGGCGGATGGAGGCGGATATCGGAAGACAGGCTCATTGTAACGCATGGAACAGATTGAGGAATGGTATCACACACCCACGCCGGGAGAGATGGAATAGTAGTCTGCGTCTCTCACAGGTCCCGCAGACCACAGATCGAGTGGCCCGTCCACCGGCCCCGCAGCCCACAGATCAATCCCGGCACTCCAGATGGCCAGTCCGCGACCGCATTAGCCCATCCTCCCATTTCTACCTCCACTGAAATGAATGTTTATCCCTCGTGTATCTCTCCTCTCCTGGTCCTTCACCGCCTCCTCTACTCCATACAGGCCTGGTCCATGTGGGAGACGAACTACGGGAAGTCAACGGAATCTCCATCATCCACAAGAGACCAGATGAGATCAGTCAGCTGTTGGTAAGACCTTTGACTACAATCTCTGTGTACATCAGATTTATTTCTATAAGCTCCTTTTGGTTTTACGTCAGTATTTTTTTTTTTTTAAATTATCAATACTTACAGGTTATTACATGTATATGTACTGTACTGTATGTGGAGATATTGTATGTTTTGGTGGTGCATTCTGTATGATGAGGATTTATGGGTATTTGTTTATTTGCTGTTGCTCAGTGTTTCTTCCAGTCAACAGCCTGCCTCTCTCTTTGTGTGTCTGTGATTCAGTCCCAGTCTCAGGGCTCCATCACCCTCAAGATAATCCCTGCCATTAAAGAGGAGGACCGTCTGAAGGAGAGCAAGGTGAGACACAGTGGAGCGCCTGTCTGGGCACGCTCAGTACACTCACACAGAGAAGCAGCTGTTCCCACATGGAAGCAGATGAGACAGAATATTAAGCAGCTTTTGTTTCCGTTAAGTCAATGGCAGGTTAAGCCTATTTGTTCTAGAATGTGGAGATGAATGCATATTTCGTGCTCTTTTTCAAGGTTATGGTCCTGTGTGTCCATTCCTGGTTTTCCATACTGTCTCTGAGGTGATTTAACAGGCCTGTCTTTCTGGGTGTGGTTTCACAGGTGTATATGAGGTCCTTGTTTGACTACATCCCGCTTGAGGACAAAGCCACGCCCTGCCAGGAGGCGGGACTTCCCTTCAAGCGTGGGGACATCCTGCAGGTTGTCACTCAGGATGACCCCACGTGGTGGCAGGCCAAACGGGTGGGCGACAGCAACCTCCGCGCAGGACTCATCCCCTCCAAACACTTCCAGGAGAGGTAAGGAAAGGCTAGGGGGGCAGGACCTAGCTGAGGGGACATGTCTGGTTCATACTGGAGCTCTAGAATGGCATGTAGTAGGTGTAGCGGTTGATAAATAATACTATGTGTGGGTCAGTGGAGGCTGGTGGAGGTAGAAATGGGAGGACATGCTCATTGTAATGCATGGAACGGAATGGCATTAGAATGACCATGTCCTCTGATTTCTGCCTCCACCAGCCTCCACTGGTGGGGATTGAAAACATGCCTCTCAAAAAAATGCAGTGTACCGGCCCGGCCTGGCCTGTCGGGTTCGGGCTGAAATTTAAAACCCCAGTAAACACACTGTGCTCCATGCCCACTCCGGCCCCATGCCCACTCCGGCCCCATGCCCTCTCTATAACCCTAACCCTAACCATAACCCTTGATGAAAGAGGGCTCATGCCCAATGCTGCAGCCTCTGTTGGATTAATCACAGAGGCTCAGATAAAGAGAGGAATCCAAGCCTTGGCTTTAATCTCCCCAAGCACAGCCACTGCCCCTTTCACTGAAAAGATCCAGTATGGGAGGCAGCGGTGTCTATATCCGGTCTGTCTGTCTACTTCCCTCTGCCTCCCTCCTTCACCATCCCTCTTTCTCCTATCTCACTTCATCTCTCTGATGCTGTCATGGTCTCTCTTCTAACACCTCTCTCTCTATTGTCTTTCATATTTTCTCAGACGGCTGGCGTACAGGATCAAAATGGGCACGTTGCCGAATCCCAAATCTCCTAAAAAGCCCATCTGTAAGTTTCCTCCTCTCCTTCTGCTTACACTGAATCCTCTTGGTCATCAGCTTCACTATAGTCTTCATATCTATAGTCTACAGTACAGTAGATGTTCGCTGTTGTAGCTGATCAACTCAAGATCTATGCCATCTGTTTAAGTTTAGCTTCCCTGGCAGTGATGGCTAATCATTTTCAGGGGATTTTTACACTAGATGGATGTGGCTCTGTTTAAACTGACGTTTATTGACATGATCTCAGGGGTATTAGTATTCACTGTGTATTTCTTTGCTGTCATCAGGACATTTTTTGAAAAGGGATGAGAGCGAGAGAGGGAAAGGGAGAGAGGGGAGAGAAGAGGGATGGAGGGAGGGAAGGGGGTAGAGGATCACAAAGATATGAATTAATCTCTTTCATGTCTGGCCCATCTGGCCAGTGGGCACAAAGAGTGTCACTGAAGTAAGAAACAAACAATAAACGAGGACCAATGGACTGGGCGAATATTATTATATGAATATTATTATACCCTCCATTGTGGCCCTCACTCCTCTCCTGCCTAGTACTGAGGCTGTATGAATTGAAGTGGCCAGGTAAGTGGTTAATGCGAGTGGTGGCGCTTCGTGGTCTATAATCCGCAGGCGATCGCATTAGGACTGAGCCACAGGGAGACAACAAGGGCTTAGCAATATGTCAGCTAGCCCTGCAATAACATGGAGAGACGGGTCTGTGGGGACTTCTCTCTACCTCTCCCTGTCTCTCTCTCTCTCTCTCTCTCTCTCTCTCGCTCCTCTTTCTCCTTCCCTCTCTGTTTGATTAATTCCCCTGCTGCTAGTGCTGCCTTTTTATATGGGTCACACCCTCAACCCTTCGGTGATGTCATCTACCGAGGGACTGATACAGTTTGTGCCTTTGGTCATCTAGAATTCCCATCGCTCGCTCCCTCTCTCATGCCCTGAACTCACTAACTTGAGCTGGAGTTCAGATCAGTGCGATCAGTTATTCAGCAATGCCATGTCCCAATGTACTGTTCTGTTCTCCCTCTCTTCCTCACTGCTTACATCAGATGACCAAGGATGTGACAAAGGTGGGTGTCTTAGTGCAGGAGCTACAACAGCCTCTCTCTCTTTTTAAGCCCTCTCCCTCTATTAATGTGTGTATGCGTGTGTGTGTGCGTGTGTGTGTGTGTGTGTGTGTACTGTGTACTGTGTGTGTGTGTGTGTGTGTGTGTGTGTGTGTGTGTGTGTGTGTGTGTGTATGTGTGTGTGTGTGTGTGTGTGTGCATTTGCGTGTGTTGCGGGGGTGGAAGAGCTGCTCCACTGCCCTCAGTTTAAATTCTCCCCCCCTGGCCTACGAGACCAGAATAGCGATTCCCTGAGTAGCAGGTTGCGTGTGTGTGTGTGTGTGTGTGTGTGTGTGTGTGTGTGTGTCTATGTGCATGCATGGTGTGCGTGTATGTGTGTATGTTGTGCCAGGCTAGGCAGGCAGAAACTCAGCCCTGCGGAACCATAACCCAGCAAACCATAAGCTGTTAAAGATAGCAACAGCCCATCCTTTCCCTTGTGTCATCATAAGCTTCTATTATTTCATATTTTTTACTTGTACTTTTTTTTTCTTTACTTCCTCCTTTCTCCTCTGCAATTCATCATCCTCTGGCTGCCGCAGCGTTCTATCCTCTGTGTTTCCACACAGTTCTACAGCTCTGACTGTGTTAGACGCACCCTGCTTCCCTGTGTTTAACTTCCTCAGTCCCTCTGTTCTTAGTTGCCCTCCTTTTCCTCTGCCTGGAATATTTTCATCAATATACTTTGAAGACTTTGCTTTGAAACCATAAGTTCATTTTTGTTTTCGTATATACCAAGAGAGGTAACTATAGCCGCCATAGGCAGGTATTGAAACTCTTCACAGATGTTACAGCGTATCCTACCTTTAACATGGTGTTTGTTGGAATCCTGAGGTTCTGCTGTATGTGAGCTGAGCTACCATATCAATGTCAGCTGTCCATTACATAAATACCATCTCTGGAGAGGCTCGGCTTGTGTTTGTGTGTTTGTGTGTGTGTGTGTATGTATGTGTGTGTGTGTGTGTGTGTGTGTGTATGTGTGTGTGTGTGTGTGTGTGTGTGTGTGTCTGTGTATGTGTGTGTGTGTGTGTCTGTGTGTGTGTGTGTGTGTGTGTGTGTGTGTGTGTGTGTGTGTGTGTGTGTGTGCGCGCGTGTGTGTGTGTGTGTGTGTGTATGCGCGTATGTGTGTGTGTATGGTTCAGGGACACTCATACTGTAGTTGGCTGCCAGCAGAAGTGTTCAGTGTCTCTGTGGTGTCAGGCCCCTCCATCATGGCTGCCACAGTGGCTGCAGGCTCCAGCTGTGGGCCTTGTAAAACCTCCCTCTCCTGCTGGCTGCTCTGCCCTGCCCTGCCCTGCCTGGCCCTGCCCTGCCTGGCCCTGCCCTGCCCTGCCCACCCCCCTGGCCGCTGCCTGCCCGTCTGCCTGCCTGCTCGCCCGCCCTGCCTGCTCTGCTCCATAGCCCGTGGCCCCCCCACCCCCTCTGTGTATACCCCCCCTCCTCCCCCATGCCTCTGCTCCTTCCTCCAGATCTCTGACCCTCTGCTCACCCCCTCTTCTCCCTGCTTGCCTCCCTACAGAGGACTGTGACTGTGAGGGCTATTTCAATGGACAGTACATAGGTGAGAGCATGCACGTCTTTCTCCGCCTCTGTTCCCTCTCTGCTGTCTGTCGTGGTCTTGCTGTGCGCTGGCTCGATGGCCGCTTTGGGTTGTTGGGGGACAATATGGCAGCTAGTCCCACCCTCGAGGGACTAGCTGGGGTCAGGGAGTGGGAAGGGTGGGAGGGAGGGGGGGGGGGGTGGGGGGAGAGGGAGATGGGGGTCAGAATCAGTGCTGAGGGGAGTGCTGTGTTAGCGGACAGTTTATCAGAGGAGACAGGACCTATTAGGATGAAGGGAGAGAATATATGAGTTACAGAGTTCTTACTGCACATCTTCAGCCCTAGTTTTATCAGCCACATACAATACCAGAGAGAAAGAGAGAGAGAGAGAGAGAGAGAGAGAGAGAGAGAGAGAGAGAGAGAGAGAGAGAGAGAGAGAGAGAGAGAGAGAGAGAGAGAGTGGGTAGTGAGGTCTCTCACTACCTCAGGTGTTGATAACAGATCTCTCTCTTTGGGAACTCATTACATCATGAGTGTTCACAGAGTTGTATATGTGAAGAGACTGTGTCAGAGAAAGTGGCAGCCATTTAACAGCTTTAAACATGTCTTCTCTCAGTCCACATATTTAGACATGGCTGCTGTGCTAACGTGTTAACATATCTTATCATAATGATCAACCCCACAGGCATCAAAGTAGATGTATTAGTGCTTACGAAGACATTGAAATAGGCAGTCAGATCCTTCATTTATTACCAATAAGCATTATCAATGGAAATGCTACAGGCTTACATACAGTACAGCTAGGTTCAAAATGCACTGGCAAGAATATCTGAGAGAGTCTTAACCTAATCCTCAGCGCTCATTCTAACCCCCGGCTGACCTCCCCTCCGTTCGTCCCCCTTCCCCCAAACGTGACCTTGAAGTCCTTCCCCCATGTCCTAAGACTGCTGGAATGATGTGGACACGGAGGGATCTAAACACAGCTGAAAGCCAATCAGCGCCCTCTCATGGCCAACAAAAATACTTACACATTTGGTTGCTGATAAGTGATAAAGAGGTAGAAAGCAGACGTATTTATTAGCACTGTCAAAGACAAGCAATCAAATGTACAGATCTACAGTACAATAGGTATTGTATGCAGTGGAAAAGCATCCACCCTCCATTTAAAACCTCCATCCATCCCTGCCCCCCACCTCGAAGCAGTGTTTGGATCCTCCTGAGCCCCCCCCACCCCCCCTCCTGCCTACTGTATGCCCCTGCTGCTATGGCCGGTGCACCCCCCCCCTCCCCTCACCCCCACAAGGGCCATGCTGCGTTGGATGCATTGCACACTCAACCAGGCACGTTTGCTGCTTGTTCACCCTGTGTAGAGGCGTGAGGTCTGGGTTGTGTGATGCTCTAACGCCAGTTATAGTCTCTCCAAAGTGTAAAGCAGTGGCGCCCTCCTGTGGCCAGGTGTTTTCCTGGGAATTTTATTCAGGTACAGTTCCCGGCTTATTCCCTCAGGTATCCGTGCAGGGGGACGGGCAGCCCTGGGCCTAAGGAGCCACAGTGTGCAGTCAGCCAGACCAAATTAGACTATTCTACTGTGAACACACACTGTGGCCCCCAGGCTCAGGCTGTCCTGTCCCTCCTGGATCACTCCTATAGCATCTGTCGAAGCAGCATGCCTCGTTTGTACAGCTCAGACTCGTGTCTTTCCAAATCTATGAAAGTCATATTCAATGGAATTTTTGAGTCACTGGCAGCTGCCTTCAGTGACAAGATTAGTTTTTGTAATTTTCTTCTTTTAGAGTGAAGCTAAGAGAGAGAGAGAGAGAGAGAGAGAGAGAGAGAGAGAGAGAGAGAGGAGACCTGAGCTGAGTGTGTTTGCCTCACTCTAAGTAATGGAGCAGATTACTTACCATGGTTGAATGGAGCTGCCAAAACCATGTCAGATATTAGCTGCATGTGATTGAGCTTTGTTTGACACATGCTTTTCAATGAACAAACCCAGCTAATATCTCACAATACCTGGCAGCCCATTAGCATTTGAGATTAGCTATAAACCAGAGTCAGGTTCTTAGTGAAGTGTTTTGTTGCTAACTAATGATAAATCACATCTGTCTGTGGTGTTTCATGCATGATAATCAAGGTTTGCACTTTGTGTAATTAATAGAAATGAACATGTAACAAAACAACTCAGAATAATGGGCTTTAATGACTTAATGTTGTTTGTTTTGCATGACTGTCTGAAACTGATATAACCTCTTTAGAATGTCTGTCACGTACACTAATTATCAAATGGCATAAGAACAAACCACTTTGTCTGAAAATACACTGTGTACATAACTAAACTACCATGGCATGAAGAATAGAGTTGTTTGTGTTAGTTGTTTGTGTTATGAAATTATATCAGAGCACTCAGTGGTTGAACCCACCTGACCTGTGAACCCTGTGTCCCCCTCCCTGCCTCTCCTTGCTTCGTCGTAGCTGGTCTGAGGAGGAGTTTCCGGTTGAGCCGTAAGGACAGGCATGGGTCTACTGGAGAGGCTGCCTCCGACCCTAATGACCCAGACTTTGTCACCTATGAGGAAGTGACGCGGTACCAGCAGCGGCCCAACGAGAGACCCCGCTTGGTGGTACTGATCGGTAAGACGAAGGCCCAGTGTGACAGGTCCATTCTGCTGTGACGATACTGACCTCTAGTGGAGAACACCACTGCAACATACTCCGGTTGTGCAGGAATAATAGAATGCTTCGTTTTACAATGAGAACTTCTATTTCCTTGTTTTTTTTGATAAGTGGAATTAGTCACAGAGTGACAAAAATAGCACATCTATGAGACTGATTCTTTTGCATGGTGTACAAATATTTCTCTGCAAATATTGATTCATATGTAATGTTGTTCCTCTCTCTCTCTCTGTCTCTCTCTCTCTCTCTCAAATACACATTCCCCACACACAGGTTCCCTCGGAGCACGTATTAATGAGCTCAAACAGAAGGTGATAGCAGAGAACCCACATCGCTATGCTGTGGCAGTCCCGCGTGAGTCACGCTTACCGAAACCTAACCACCTCTGACTTTCAGGAACCAACACTGTGCTAGCCTGTACCTAAGCAACCACACGTCATTCTAATATCATTCATTGTGTCCCCAGACACCACCAGGCCCAAGAAGCCACAAGAGAAGGAAGGGGTGGAATACCACTTTGTCACCAAACTGGCGTTTGATGCAGATACTCAGAACAACAAGTGGGTTTTCACTGACACTCTATAGCCAGTCAATGTGATGGTACTGACCCTATAGTATTCTGCTTAGTGCTGCTACACCCTGTGCTTCACTGTGCTGACTGTGTGTTTTGTTCTGTCTGTCCAGGTTCATTGAGCATGGCGAGTATAAGGAGAACCAGTATGGCACCAGTATAGAGGCCATCCGCTCTGTACAGGCCAAGAACAAGATGTGTCTGGTGGACGTGCAGCCAGAGGTAAGCAGCAGCTTGGACCGACACACACTCTCAGCTGTAACACACAGTATATACAGTACATACTATCCAAAAGTATCACAAGCGATCAGTGTCACATCCTGTCGAGTGGCCCTTGCAGACAGCTTTTCTTGTGGCTTCTTGGTGATGTATTTGATGTATTTGATGTGACGTAAGCAGACAGTCACAGTTATCTGTGCCATCTCTGACATCTCAAGGCGTTAAGCCTGACATCATAGGCTTTCTAACCCCAGTGTGTCTTGTGGCCTGTGATCTCATCCTGTGTCTGTATCCTGTTCTCTCAGGCTCTGAAGACACTGCGGACAGCGGAGTTTAAACCCTATGTCATATTTGTCAAGCCTCGTGTCCCTGAAAGCAGACGCCGCCGCAGTGCTGCTACCTCACCAGCAGGGGGAGAGCATGGTCGTGTGACGGTGAGTACTGCTGCCTGTGTCCTCAGGTAACTCAGCATGCTCACTCCCCCTAAAATACATGCAGAAGCAAAGTAGATAAGGTAAATAGCCCATCTGTTATTCTGTGTGCTCTGCCACACTCCTTATCCTCTTTCTCTATCCCCCTCCCCCCTTTTTAATACCTTGCTCACTCATTTTTATCTCTCTCTCCTGACATCTTTATTTCCGTTCTCTTTCTTGTTCTTATGGACTCAGTTGCCTCTCTACCTGCTATTTTGTCTGTCTGTCGGTCTGTCTGTCTGCCTGTCTGTCTATCTGTCTGTGTCTAATACCACCTCTCTCTGTCCCTCTCAGGACGAGGACCTACAAGAGATGCGTCAGTCTGCCATTCAGATCGACCAGCAGTACGGACACCTGGTGGACCGGGTCCTGATTAAGGAGGACTCTGCCAGTGCCTGCACAGAACTACGCAGCATTCTGGAGCGACTGGAACGCGAGACCTTCTGGGTGCCCATCAGCTGGGTGCGGACTTAACCCCCCTCCCCCACCCTCCAGAGGGGAGGGTCATACCCCCTCCCCTCCCGGGGTGCCCCCCCAGCTATTCCCTCTTCTCCTGGGACACCTCCCCCTCCTTGGCCCTATTGGGTATCCTGTGGAGTTTACTCCCCTTACCCTGAGCTGATGCAGGGGCAGTCACACACTGGTATCAGGGGGAGATGGGCACACTGCAACGCCCTTTGGAACATTTCTGTGTTTGGGATATTCAGAGGGAAGGACTGCTCTCTTGGCTGAAAGCCTTCAACCCCACATATAGTACATGCTAATTTATTGGTCAAAATATTGCTACTTTTTCATATCATATTTATTCAATTTGTTTGAATGATATTATTTTTTGACAAGGTAATGTAACATTCTCAATGTAAAGTATCTCTATTTCGTTTGTTTTCATTCTGCCATTCTCTCCATGTCTCTGGAGGGTCCATGTTGGGGCAGCTGTGCCCCCTCTGGAGGGAGGTGGTCCGTCAGACATGTTCTTTGTGACTCCCGTTGGAGTGACGTCAGTAGCTTTCTTGTGACCCTTGGTGTGATGTACATATATAGTACTTGAATTTCCATGGCAACCATGTGCTTCCTCATCAGTTTCCTCTGCACATACAAATGTGAACACACAAAATGTCTACACACAAAAATGAATTACTATAGGAAGACTGTTCAGTAGACATTATTATCAAAATATTATTCAAATGTTACCCACAAATGTTACCCACAAATGTTATCCAAAAGCAAATCCATCGGCTTCCATTACACACATGGACAATTACTAGAAAATGTATCGTATTAATCAGCACACACCGATACAGAAATATGGAATGTGAAGTAGAATTGTATTAATTAAGTTTTATTTGTTCACTTCTTCAACAATTGGACCTAACTTGATTAGTGTGTTTTTAGGAACTGCACGACAGCTAGTTATTTAAGATGTAAATATTGTACATGCAGATCGTACTGTGCCAACGAATCGTCTCGTAGCACTTCAATGCAACCTGTTGACCTTTGAACCCTAAGAATCCTAACCTGTGTGAATTACAGAACTTCAGTTCAGACATATGTACACACCAGAGGAGGCTGGTGGAGATAAAAATCGAGGATGGGCTCATTGTAATGCATGGACAGAATGAGGAATGGTATCAAAACAAATACCATTCCTGATTCCATTCCATGCATTACAATGAGCCCGTCCACTGATTTCTACCTCTACCAGCCTCCTCTGGTACACACATACTGATAGTGAAGACAATGTTATGCTCCTTTTGTGTATAGGAATGAATTTTGTATAAATTATACTGTATTACTATAAGCACCAGTTTGAATCTGAAGCAACAGTGTGGGTGAGCAGGTTAGGGGGTAAGGAGTGTTCTGTGGTCCATTTTGATAATCAGGGTCCTTGCTACATTGTTCTGTATGCGTTTGTGTCTGTAGGTGTGAATACTGGGAGATGTATCAGTCAAGTATGTATGTGGGTTCCAACTGTCATTAAAAGTACAAACAGACATGACATGCTGATTTAATGTTATCTTGGTGTTCTGTAATCAGGAGGAAAATAATTTTCAGGTAGTAAACAGAAACACATCTATGTCTCACACATACAGGTGTACAGTACTAATGTCATCATATGTAGGCCTCTACCAAATTAATCAGAAGAATTAGCATAACTCACCCTGTCCTAACAGTAATTTGTTTACTGAATCTCTGTCTGCCTGTGCTGCTGGTAATATCTGGTAATAGTCTGTGAGTGAGGATGTGTCTGGGTGTGTATGTGTATGTGTGTCCCCGTGTGCGTGCGTGCACGCGTGCGTGCATGCTTGCATGCACATACGTGTGTGTGTGTGTGTGTGTGTGTGTGTGTATGTGTGTGTGTGTGTGTGTGTGTGTGTGTGTATGTGTATGTGTGTGTGTGAGAGAATGTGTCCTACAGTATTTTATCGTGGAGAACTGATGACATAGCCTCAGGAGCATCCAGAACCTCCTCTCCCCAATTCTCAACCTCTTCTATGTGTTACATGCAATGTTTTCTTGATCTCTTACTGTGCTACATGTATGTAAACCAAGAAACCCAGAATGTTAAGTTTGTAACGTGTAAAGTGCCATAGTAAAACCAGATCAATCAAATGCTGCTTTGTGTTTGTTGATGTTAAAGTCTAATGCTTCAAACGCTTCACTGTTGCAACCATACAGACCATGTTCCACAAGAAAACATTTACAATTTAGAACTGCAACAGGGGGGTGCTTAGTGGCGTAGCACACTAATGCACACACCACGTAATCGTAAGGTTCCTGGTTCGATTCCGACCCTCGACATATCGACCGACCCTCGACATATCTTGCATGTCATTCTCACCCATCCTTCCTGTCAATCTCTACTGTCTCTATCTCAATAAAGCAGAAATACCCTAAAAACATATTAAAAAAAAAGAACTACAACAGGATTTCTAATCCAGAGCCATTTAACCAACAGAAATGAGAACTATCACAACAACTTTATGCATTGGGCTGGTCAGTGCTGACACCAGGGCCTTTTCTCATGGGTATACAAAGGTTAATTCATTAATAGTTTGTTGATTCCCCTGTAATGAAATCACTTTGCAGTCATTTGCACAGGGACTACAGTACGTGACCATCAGAATCCACTAATTGGAAACAGATAGGATGTTTATTATTCGGCTCCATTGCAGGGGCTAGTATATTTTCCTTGGGTCTAATTCCACGGCAGGTGGTTTTTGCTGGGACTGATCAGTGCCTCTCTCACATGCAATTAACTTTTAGAGCGTTCTGTGTAGCTCTGGAGACAGCTGCTGGCAAAGGCAATTAAAATAGGCAACAATCGATCTAATTAGAAAGGCTTCTCCACAGAGGCTTGCAAGGCTGTGGGCACGGAGGAGAGGTAATTCCACATACAAATTCACTGATGTTTATCACACAAAACACAATGCTATGATTAACTGGCTTGCTATTGAATACTGAATATAAAGGCCAAGTCTCATGGACACACTTGCATCAATCTGTATGTGTTTGTGTCTGTCTATCAGCCTAGCCTCTCTGTCTCCCTTCTCTCTCTCTTTCTCCCCCCCCCCCCCCCCCCTCGCTCTCTCACACATGCACACACTAATGGTCTGTTTTAACAGCGAAAAAAAGTCTTCTGCCGGTGGCGATGCATCTTCAGGTCATTAAGTCATTCAGAAGTTATCTCACACAGAGGCTAGAGACCTTTATTCATGACATTTTGTAAAGGGCAAGCTTTTTAAATGTTCATAGAAATAAATGATCTCCCCTTTTACTTCAATAAACTCCATCAATTGACGGTTTTATACATTTAGTTTCTTATGCCTTGAAAGCGTAATTGTTTTTCCATTCAGGGTCATGATAAAGATTATTCAGAGTCATGATAAATTACTTACTGATGTAGCCTAGGCGGTTGATTCCCATAGTACAAGATCACATTTATATACAGTATATATATGCGATCTGCACATCCACAGACTCAGAGCACAGGATCAGCCATGGTACAGCATCCCTGGAGCAGTTAGAGGTTCATCTATTCTATTCGATGATAATTCAGCAAGGCCAACATACTACGGAAATATACTAGCCATAGAATCAGCAGACTGTGCCATATAGACAGAATGCTCAGATCAAAGACACGCAGAATTACCGATAAAATAATCTCCTTCCATGCCAGGCTGGCATGAGCCATAGTACCATTTCACAGATGGCTGTACGTTTGGCTGAGCTACAGTATGACCACTAGATGGCAGAAGCATCCAACAACCAAATAGGTTTGAAATAAATGAATTCCTGGGAAAATGTATTAGGGATTAGGGTTATGGGGTATTTTCGATTCAAGAATTGTTTGATAATCATCATTATTGTTCCAATAAAACTCAGGCTAGCAACACCATCATGGGCTTGAGGTTTGGATGATGCTCACATTTCAAGGGCAACCTAGAAGGCTGTATTGTGATGAAACATAAATCAGCGTTATCTGTTTCTCAGAGGGTCCTCTGGAAGAACTCACTGTATTATTGAATTGATAGCCATGCTCATCTCGTAACATGACAGGTATTGTTTCTCTAAGAAGGATATTTAATGCACTGCCTCTCTGATGTGCAGCATGGATTCCTCAGATTACTTTTTCCTCACGTCATTTTAACAAACATATTTCTCTGGGATGGATGGAGTTGGAGAAACATGATTTGAATTTTGGAAGCCCTGAACCTTTCACTGCTGCTTGTGGGGTTTTCCATGTGCGTTGAGTGAAAATCTAGCGATTCTGCTTACTCTCTGCAACCATTGTTGGGCTTCATTGCTCCCCCTGCTGTTTGGCAAAATAATAATCTTACTGAGGGGTGCGCACACACACACACACACACACACACACACACACACACACACACACACACACACACACACACACACACACACACACACTGTAGGTTTAGGAAAAGGTGCCATCTGTGTTCATGATTCATCAATTGCAACCCCCACTAGTGCAACTGTCACATACAATAGGCTGTTGTGAATGTATATGTAGATCTGCACTTAATGTAAATTTATTCCACGTTTTTTCCTACATACTGTAGATGCACTGTACAGCACTCCGGATGTTTTGCTTTAAGTAACAGACATGTCCTCTGAGGATACATAACATTCCTGTGCTTGAGGACTGGTCAGGTGGGTGGATCCATGTACTTTGTTAGCAAAGTGGTTGATTAGCCCAGCTAACTGTACAAAATGACATTGATTTCCCAGGGCCTCATTAAGATTGCACTTAAAAGAGCCCCATCAAGTCTAAGGTTTGTGATTACTTTAGCGATCAGCTCTCCAATGCAATAAACAGGAGCAGCAAGTGATTAAATATGACTTAGCCCGTGGTCACAGTATAACGAGCTGCAGGGTTGAGTGAGGGAGACAGTGATTTCCATTGGGTCGCCATGGGCACTGCTTGCTTAGTCACGCCAAAATGAAAAAATGATGAGCCCCCCCCCCCCCCCATCTCCTCGACAATAAGGGAGATGATTTATTATCTCAGTCATCATGGAGACAAGAAAAACATAGTTCATTTTTAGAAACACAGGGTAAATGTTTCATTGAATAAGGAAACTAGATTTGACTCACCTTATACCTTCATCAGGACAGAAATCTGGTCCATAATGGAAATAATGGCTCTGATTTTAGATTTTCATCACTGGACTTTGAACAGGCTGATGATGACAGACTCGATGTGATCAACAGGAAGCCAACCCTAAACCTCTCTTTGAATAGAAAATGCAATTATGGTAGCAAATATCCATTATGTGAGTAAGTATTTGGAAAAACCCATTAATGGTGCATCTCAGGCCCAATACATGAGTCTAGCTATGGCCTAGTGGAGGCTAGTGGAGGTAGAAATCGGAGGACATGCTCATTGTAATGCATGGAATCAAACGTGTGTTTGATCAAATGGAAATGCTTGTTTGATACCATTCCTCATTCCATTCCATACATTACAATGAGCCTCCACCACCCTCCCCTGATGTGGCCTGACTGGCACAACACAGGAGAGTTCATGAGATTGGATTTGATGTTTAGATATTCCCCCCCGCAAATAGCAAAGCAGCCAGATAGGGTGCTGCATTGGTAAAGAGCTGGCCCAAGATGACCTTTAAACTGTGTTTAGTTTGGCTGATGACAGCTTTAGGACAATACTGAGATGAATTCCTCTAATCCCTTTTCCTTCTCACAGACTGACTTTCAGTTTTTCTATCCAATGTCTTCATTCATTCTTTCTTTAATATCATTTTAAACTCTTCCCATATTAAACATCTGTTGTTCGTTCTCTACTCGTCTTTCTCCTTTCCGTCTCTATCTATCCTGTCTGTCTCCTTTGAGTCAGGAAGTAATTAAGTGAAGAGCTTGAATAGAGCTTAAATACATATGTTGTATGATGTGATGGATTATAGCACTTACATTGCACTCAAGCTGCTTTGAAAACACTAATCTGAAAACTGTTCCTAGACGTTGAAACAAATTCCGTTCACAAAAGAGAGACACCAGGGTTAACAAAAAAAATGAAAAGATCTAAGCTACACAAAAGCCTTTAAAAGACAACAAAAAGAATATGCTGCCTCATACTGTGTATGTGTTTTTGTGTTTGTATATTTTAAATCGATGACAAATAGTGTCTGTTTACATGAAAGAGAGGTGGAGATGCACTCTGCATGACTTCAGGCGATGTCTAATGCCCAAATATATGCTCAGTGAACTTAGAATGAACCCGGGCCCCTCGCATCTGTGTCCAGACGTACTCAAGGTCTGAGTACATGAATAGCCCATTCTCACAACTAGAGGTCTAATGTCTCATGTTGGTCATCTTGAAGATATTCTAAAGCTGCTTCCTAAACAATGATAAAAGAAAATTCATGCCCAATGTTAATGATGCCCAATGTTAATAATATGAGTTTCAGCAGTGGGTTAGGGTTAGGGTTTGTGGGTAATGGGCAGTGGGTTAGGGTAATGTGAGGTGCGTATCATCTCTGTTTTTCAAGGTACTTTTTAGTCCTTGAATAACATTTTCTCAGAGCAGAAACGATCATCGGACAGTTGAATTAATGAAACCATCGTATACTCAGGGAGAGAGACACAGACACAGCTCTAAGTGCCAAGCAAAAAGCTAACAGGATTTCTTTTCGAGTGTAGTGATGCAAAATAAAACCTGACCAGCAGCACAAAATGGCTTTCAAGTGAATTATCTCCCTCAGTTATTATGTGTGTAATGCTTGTGTGACTGCTCTGGTGTTCAGGGTGCTCTGTAATCATTCAGAGTTGAGTGGAAGGACGCTTAAAAGCTTGTGGAAGAGATGTCAGAGAGGAAAATCGGATCTCGCCGTTACATTTCTGTCAAACTCAATGTACCTTGGATCCCTTGCAGGAGTTGTCAGAGCCCTACAGTACGCGCTCTGCCAACTGATGCTTTTCCTCCAGCTACCACAACAGATAAACTTAGAGTTGGAGAATATTCACCAGTGTTTTGCCCCGAGCATCCTCTTACAAAACACATTGAGAAAAGCAATGATATCTGTGCAGAACAGGCAGAAGGGTATGAAAAGGACACAGCTGCAAAACACTTTTTTTTTTTAATTGTTTCACATTAAAAACACATACCGTATGCTGCATCACAAAATGAAAAAGCAGCCCTGCAATAACAATATAAACCAAAAGAGAAAAAGAACGACCAGTGGCATTTTCACTGAAACGCACATGTCCAATAGTAATGTACCTGATTACTATACAGAATGGTTGAGGACATGGGCAGAGGAGACGTGGGAAGCCATACATGAGAAGATATCAACACACAGCAGGTTCAACAACAGACAGGAAATCATAGTTTAAACAGTCTCACAAAGCACTTCATTTCCATCTGTACTATGCATAACCATCATAATAGAGACTCTATGTCTCTGGATAATTATGGATAATGAATATACTACCTTGTGCTGTATGTACTTGCCATGTACTTGCCATTGATTTATGTAGGTATGCAACCATTATACTGTAATAGAACTCAGGTCAGTGGGGCAAAGCATTCTACGGTACAAACACACAAATTAAAATCAATCCCTCTTCATGTGAGCGAAGATGGCCTTTCTTTTAATATGGCATGACACATTCCATGATTCTGAAATACTTGGATCTTCAATTAGAGGCAATGAGATTCATCAGGAGATTATCTAAATCGTTGTCCATATCCCAGTCTAAATTCTATAATTACTATAACTGCGTCAGATAAGATGGTAGATTAAACTGGAGATTTGGAAAAACAAAATCTAATGAAATGAGTATTAGTCAAATTACTATTGGTTCAAATGAAAATACAACTCTCATGTAGGGATTGGAAAACAAGAAGAAATCATACAACTTTTGCAAACTATTAGAGAACCATACTCAAGGTCTCTTGAGGACGAGGATTTCATAATCAACCACGGCGCTCTCATTCGTAATCAGAGACCTTCATTTAAGCCCATTTTTAATTGACACACCTGCTTCAGACATGACACACAGCCTGTCTCGTACCAGGTTCTGTTCTCTGAGCACAACACCAATATGTACACCACAAAACAACACACCCTGCATCCTCCAACTTGATACAAACCTCATTTCAACACCACTGAATCTACATAATATAATCATCATTCTCATTATCACCATAACCGTGATTATCATGAAAATGCTGTTCTTAATTGCCTCAGCTGGGGTATCTTCTACTGACGGACAAACTGACTCAGTGTCTGTTTAGACCGTAATACGCTCTCCAAACAACCAACCCACAGCATGGAGCTCAAATGAAAGCAAATAAACACCTTCAGCATGTTAATTTACGAGAGACATTTGTACTGCTTGTATAATGCCAGGCAAACAATGTCACACTCCACCTCTCTGCCTTGTCTGAGCTTCCACATTGCCCAGTGCTTTAACTCCGCTGAGGAGCTGCTGCCAAGAGCGTGAGTTATGGGAGAGTTATGTAAACGTGAGAATACGGCAGCAGTTAGACATGTCTGAGACAGTTCAGCACCCCAGAACCCTGCGTTCCCTCTGCATAGCCTACTTACCTTTTAGTCAGTTGAACTGAAATTAATTGGACTGTTGTATTAAAAAAAAATATATATTGACTGCAAAACATCTTCTAATGAATTCATCCAGCATATTCTTTCAACATCAATGCTAATATAGTACCCTCAATAGTAACACTCTGTCCCACAAATGTCATTTGGCACCTATACAAATCCATCCACAAAATGGAGCTGCAAAGATGGATGGAATTACATATGAGATATGACGTCGTAGAGAACCATGTTCAATTTGTACAGAGAGAGAGAAAGAGAGAGAGAGAGAGAGAAAGAGAGAGAGAGACGTCAGATGGCACACATGTACAGTAAAGCAACAATGCAGTCCAGCATCAGCATCAGCAGAGAGAGAGAGAGAGAGAGAGAGAGAGAGAGAGAAACCATATCCAAGAGAAACCGGTGCATGCAATTTCGGACAGTTCACTGTTATGGTACAATTTTGGCAGTAGACCAGTAGACTGATGAATGGCACATGTTTACAGATGTCCTGTACATAGATGAGACCCCCTTCCTGTCCTGTTAGTGTTGGGGATGTCTGTGTGTGGAGATCCGTACTGTAGGTCTGCTGTAGGATGAACCCAGGGGGGAAGGGGAGTGGAGGGGAGGGGAGGGGGAGGCTGCCTTCCTCCTGCAGTAACACTATAGTAACAGTAAAGGAGAGAGCCAATAGGTCCAGGCCACAGTTCCTTCATCCCCATTGTGCTACAGGCAGGCAGGGTGCAGGCAGGGTGGTTGTGACAGTGGCCAGGCCCAGCAGCACTGTCCTCTGATCAGCCACCCCTCTCCTGTCACACGTCCTTTCCTCTCGGGTCGCTTAGTCCTGCCTGTGTAGAAGGGCTGCTCAGTGGCAGCGCCCCCTGGTGGTGAACGCGCACAGCGCTCTGGATGTTTGTGTGTGTGGGTGGGGGGGGTCTGGGGGCTCAGCAGGCGATCTCCTCCAGTGTGCCCAGGGTGGTCTGCAGGGGGACGCTCACCGTGTGGCTGATGGCCTCTGAGTGGTTCCCCACGGGGTCACAGGAACTCTAGAACAGGTGAGACACATGGAGGTTTTGATACAGTACATCAGGGGAGGCTGGTGGAGGTAAACATCTGAGGACAGGCTCATTGTAATGCATGGAATGCATTAGATACCAATGATACCATTCCTCATTCCATTCAACGCATTAGAATGAGCCCGTCCTCCGATTTCTACCTCCATCAGCCTCCACTGCAGTATATACATTATACACTGCAGTTTTACCATGGGTTCACAGGGAGAAACCACACCTCAACTCCTCCTATCTTATTCCATGCTGTTTCTGTCACCTCCCCAGTCAAACTTCATATTGTTATCTATCGTCCCCCAGGTCAGCTTGGTGACTTCTTAGAAGAGATGGATGTCCTTCTCAGCTTCTTCCCTGAGGACGACACACTGCTCTCACTACTGGGTGACTTCAACATCCAGTCAGAGAAGCTTCACTCGTCTGGAGTACTTGACCTTCTCTCCTCCTTCGACCTTACCCTGTCCCACTCTCCTCCGACTCATAAGGCGGGCAATCAGCTCGACCTTGTCTTCACCAGATACACCCATACCTCCAACTTTACTGTTACCCCTCTTCCAGTTTATGATCATCATTTTGTATCCTTCTCCCTTCCCCTCAAATCCACCCCCTCCCAGTCAGACTCTACCCACACTCTCGTCGCAACCTGCGTACCCTCTCCCTCACCGCTCTCTCTTCCTCTGTCTTATCTTCCCTACCCTCTGTTGAATCCTTCTCCCTTCTATCCACTGATGCAGCCTCCTCCACCCTCCTGTACACTCTTTTCTCATACTTTGACTCTCTCTGTCCACTGACCTTAAGGTCAGCACAATCCTCTCCACGCACTCCTTGGCTGTCTGAAACCCTGCAAGCTTGTAGTATAGGGCAGCTGAGAGGAAATGGAGTAAAACCGGCCTCCATGATGACCTAAAACTGTTCTAAATCTCTCTCTTCTCCTCCACTACACCTCCTCTGCATCAGCTGCTAAAGCTTCTTACTACCATTACAGAATTCAATCCTTTGCCTCTGACCCAAGAAAACTGTTCTCCACATTTTCCTCCCTCCTCAACCCACCTCCTCCCCTTCCTCCCTCCTCCCTGTCTGCAGGTGACTTCGTCACCTGCTTTGAAAAGAAGGTTGATGACATTAGCAGCTCTTTCTCTCTACCTCTCGTCAACACTGCTCCCAAACCCACTGCGCTACACTCGGTCTCTGGTTTATCAGCTCTTTCCCCCCCCTCCCCTGATGATACTCTAAAACTGGGCACATCCAAGCAGCAACCACCTGCCTTCTCGATCTTTTCCCCTCCCCCTTTCTCCAATCCATTTCCAAAGGCCTCCTTCCATTCCTTACCACCATAATCAATTCCGCTCTATCCACAGGATCTGTCTCAGCTGCCTTTAAGACAGCCAGATTCGAGCTTCTTCTCAAGAAACCAACTTGACCTGTCTGCTGTCCATAACTACAGACTGGTATCCCTTCTCTCATTCTTATCTAAAACCCTAGAACGTGCTGTCTCTAATCAACTATTAAGTGTCTCACTATCTCCTTCAGAACAACCTCCTTGACCCTCAGCAATCCGGCTTTCAGGCTGGGCACTCTACTGAGACTGCTCTCCTTGCTGTCACGGAGGCCCTCCACTCTGCTCGAGCTTCCTCCCTCTCCTCTGTTCTCATTCTTCTGGACCTGACTGCTGGTGCTCGACTACCGTGTGGCAAAGGGAACAGCACTACCTATATTCCGCCATAGACTGAAGACCCATCTCCTCAGGCTACATCTTGACTGTCCCTCCTAAAGACCTCTTCATCCCTACTACCTCCCTGTAGTTTCTCTACTTTAAATTTAAAAAAAGTAATTCTTCCTTCTTCTAGCATTGTGACTGCCAACGGCCCCTGGTCCTAGCATAGATTTGTTTTTCTTATGATGGCTGATGTATAGATGATTCACTTACTTAGACAAATGTACTTGTTGTAAGTCGCTTTGGATAAAGGTGTCTGCTAAATGTCTAAAATGTAAAATGTAACAAAGACACTTTAATCAAAACTGAACTTTATATCGAGTCGAGAACATCTTTTCCTTACCACGTCCTCTCCATGACTCTCCTCCTCCTCATCTCGGCTCAAGAGGTCCAGCAGTCTGTCCTTCACCACCTGACACCAGCACACACAATTCATGTCATTGTGGCTGTCATAGTATCCAGTCGGCTGTCATAGTATCCAGATACTGTATTGTAACATCCTTGCTCTTCATAAATTATGGCTGTAAATATTCTAGGAGCAATTGAGTTTATTGCTTATGTAATTATGTTATAATTGCAGTCATAAGCGTCACCTTGACTATTATTTCAGTGGAAGTCATTAAAAACTCAAAAGAGCACCAGCTCCTTCTGTCAGCTACAAAACAGACTCCACCCCCCCCCCCCACCCCCCCCCCCACCCCCCCATCTCAACCCAGACCAGCTATTAAACATGAGAGTGGCTCTAAAAAGGATTTTTCCAAAGCCCTGCGGGCAGTGAATGAGCTTTTGTGTTTGGCAGGGCTCCATGCAGACGACAGCAGAAAGAGAGGAACTAGCAGCGAAACTGGCTTAATGAAAAAGTCTCATCATAGCTCAATCACTCAGCCAGACGTCGGATGTATGAAAAGCTCTTTTATCTACAGTATGTCTTATCTAATGTGAATGTGAACTTGTATGTGTGGATGGTCTTGTGGGTCAATGTGTGTGTGTGTGTGTGTGTGTGTGTGTGTGTGTGTGTGTGTGTGTGTGTGTGTGTGTGTGTGTGTGTGTCTGTGTGTGTGTGTGTGTGTGTGTGTGTGTGTGTGTGTCAGTGGGTGAAAAGAAGAGGTTCTGGAGAGATTTTACTGTATGGCTGACCTCGTAAGCGTAGTCAAACAGCTCCAGTATAGTGAGGATGCTGGCTCCAATGAACAGACCCATCTGACCACCAATATCACCTAGAAGACCAAGGAGAGAGTTAGACATAGAAAGACAGAAAAAAAAGAAAGGAAAGGAAAGAAGGAAGGAAAAGGAGGAAAGGAAAAATGGAGGAAAGAAAGAAGGAAGTAATGAAGTTAGGAAAATAATACCAAAACAGATAGTTGCAGAAATAGCTAGATAAGTAAACGTACCCAGTAAGCCTGCCACTTCATAGGCTTTCTTCTGCTCTATAGTCTCATAGTTCAGGGCCTCAAAGAACACGTCCAAGACCAGGATGTTGTCACTGAGAGAGGGTCAGATCAGATCAGAATTAAAGGAAGTTTTTATGAGATCACCCCTCCTAGTATTTACCAGCATCATCTATCAGTCACTCAACTGGTGAGTCAATCAATCGTTCTATCTTACAATCCATCTGTCCTTTTTCTGTTTAAATCTCTGTCTATGATAAACAGGGCGTATGCCTCTCTAACAGGGGAGGCTGGTGGTGGCAGACATCGGAGGGGACAGGCTCATTGTAATGCATGGAACGCAATGATTCCATTCCATACATTACAAAAAGAGCCATCCTGCGATTTCTGCCTCAACCCACCCTCCCATGCTCTCGAAATAATACAGTGGCTTATCATTCATTGTCAGACGAAAGCTTACTTACTAAGCTTATTGTAATAAATAAATCATGATGATCCAATAAATCATGATGCACATTATAGAAACATTAGTACTGTTTCATTTTATTACAGTACTTTGTCATGTTCAGATGGCTGCATTCATTTAAAAACATAATGTGTTTATTGTAATCATGACTCCAATACAGTACTTAGCTGATTTCTTGAATGACAAGCTTCCTATTTCCATTGAATTGTTTCTAATCTAAGTGAGATTGGAATTAAGAGCACCTGTACCACTACTTTACTTTCCAGATTGGAATTAAGAGCACCTGTACCACTACTTTACTTTCCAGCTGTACAGCTGGAAATGAGACAAGCTGCAGATACTATCTATCCATACCAAAGCTCTTATCTTAGTAGGTGAAAAGACTCACATTGTAAAAGCATTTGGAAAAGAGTCACTCATTCCTCTTTGTCTTTATCCAGTCAAACTATTGTTCCAATCAGCTGGTCGTTAAAATACAGAGCAGGCTGTTTTTGATTTTCATTATTTCAACAAAGAAATGATGCCGCTAACATCCAGTACATTGAGCCATTGTTGTTGATACAGTTTGACATGTTATATATATACTTTTATTCTGCATCCATCTCTTGGCTGGGGCTTGCCCTCGGGGGAGAACAGGGAGGGAGGGCGCTTACGTGATGTACTTCTCAGACTTGTTGAACTTCTTCTCCAGGTAGCGTGCGGAGGTCTTACTGGGGATCTTGACCATGGACAACTCCTTGTTGTAGCGGGTCATGTTACATGGAGTCCTGCAGATGCAGTTGCTGCTCTCCAGCACTGACAGCTTAGCTACAGGGCAGAAGACATGGAGGATAGGACACAGGGAGAGACGGTAGAGGGTTAATGGGTGAGAGGGTGAGAGGGTGAGAGGAGAGAGGCAGAGTGAGGCAAGGAAGAAGAGCTGAAGGGAAAAATGCTTGTCAGCTCTTTTTGATGTAGAGAAAAATTGTCTGCCATAGTGCCAGCTGTACAGAGGGTTCTGTACCCTTGTGCTCAGAGCGTTAAGCTGTTATTGTTTCTGACAGTCAGGGGGCAACAAGGCTGCCATCTCTGCTCTTAGTCTGAGGGCAACTGAGGGCGGGCATATGAATGCACAAGCACACACACACACCACACACACACACACACACACACACACACACACACACACACACACACACACACACACACACACACACACACACACACACACACACACACACACACACACACACACAGAACCCACACACAGCCTTGACAATCCTTAAGCCCTGTTTACTCCTGAACTACTATTTACTCATAACAACTATACAAGTCAACATCAATGGCATGGGTGAAGACAAAAGAATCCAAAAAACAACCACAATAAACAAACACAACCCACTGAACCTCCATCTAAAGTATTCCCTATAATCTCAAATCTTCACTCTGCAATTTATTGGTAAACAATGGTAGGTTGACCCGGGAGACCTGTTAGTACAATGGAGAGGTACTGTACTCATTGGCTGGCAGAAATCACATGTTGAGCCCACTGTCAGCCTCAGATCATTTAGTTGTTCAAAGTGTGTGTTGGTCACTGACATTATAACCAGCTCGGCTCAGCAACAACTAGCCCTACAAGGCATTATAACTGCTATAACTGCTATAACTGCATTATAACGCTTGTCAAAAAAACGAACAGTGATGTTTTCCAGCCATATCCCCAGCAGGTTTAAACAATCTAATCTGTCTGTCTCTATCCAAATCCTCTCCCTTTGACAATAACCATGGTCCTCCTGACTCATATTCTCAATACATCCCACCCTGCTGGGTTCTCTGAATACATGAAAATCTGATCTTATGAACCTTATCTTTGACTATGACAATGCTGTGGCGGCGAGGCGGGCTGGCCAGCGCTCTGTGCTCAGGGTAGAGTATCCTCCTGGCGTACTAATAGCCTGCAGGGCCTAGTGGTCACGTAATTGCAACAGGAAATTCAATATGGCATCTGAGTCGACTTTCATTTTCATTCAAATAAGGGGTTATTGGATCCGGGTAGCAGTGTGCATTCATATCCCTGATCTAGCCGCCCTCCTTCCCTCCCTCTCTGCTACTTCTCTATCGAAAACAGCTCAAATGACCATATTTATTTCCTATTTAACAGGTAATTAAGGGACAGGGTTTTTAAGGTCCAAACACACTTAATAACTGTCTGAAGCTCTGAACATTGTCTGTTTCAGTTAGTCGTAGTTGGACCCAGACAGGAGAACATAATCCTTTTCATTGTGTTACTTAGATCCAAAATGTCGGAAATAATTATGCTTTGTTCATTCTATCTATACAACCACATTTGTAAAAAATATTATACTGGTGACATGATTGACATCTGTATGATAACATGTTACTCTTGGCAAAGGAGGTAATCTCGTGTTCATCTCAATAGCCATTACACACACTGAGAGAGTGTTTTCTCCTCTCAGTCTGCAATTAGAAGCAGAGAAGATTGCTAGTTTCCTCTATTGTAGTCTAGTTGTATGTTCTTCAGAGAGAACAGATGCAGCTGCGTCCCATTAAAATAACAGTTGGTTCCACATAAGTGTTTTTGACTCGAAAGCTTCATTCTAAACTTATAAGTATTTGAAAACTTTACTGGTGGGTATATCAAATTGTCCCTGAGTTCCGAGGAGAGCTGATTTGCATAGACTGATTCAAACTGTGTGTCTGGATTGTGTAAGTCCCACCATTTTAAATGAAAGCAATTTAGGAGGGAGAGGAAGAAAGTCTGGACTGAATATCATAGCTCTCTACAATTTCCCCTGCTTCATATACATTGGTTTCAAATCCTTGTTAGAGCCACATCCCCTAATTACAGAGAGACTAAGCCAAAGTGTGCCTGTGTCTGTCAACCCATAGGTAACAGTGCAGTAGGTGCGCGAGTGAGAGAATGTGTCTGCTCAATTCTGTCAGGAGAATAGAGAAGCTCAGCCTCACGAAAAAACCTCATTAACACTTTTCAATAAAGTTGATTTCGAGAAATTCAGAAGGCCAGGTCTCATCTGACTTTCATGAGCCCCTTCAGTATGAGGCTGTGGTCAGTATTAGGTTAAGTTAATATTTTAAAACTAGTGTCATGATATTTAGGAAGTGAGTACAAAAATCTATATTCCAAAGTTGTCAATATACCTGGTCCAAATCACAAAATGATATCCAACTGTTTTTGAATGCAAGGCTAAGAGAGAGCCCCCTCACACCCTCCCCCGTGTGTGTGTGTGTGTGTGTGTGTGTGTGTGTGTGTGTATGTCTGTGGTTTGAGAGTGGTATCTGCCCTTACCAAGGGCAGGCTCTGCACAGTCTTTATACTGCTCAGGGGTGCAGAATGGAGAATCACCTATGAAGAAAGGAGAGAGATATTTCAGATAAAGACATTCTTGGAGATCAGTTTTAAAAATGAAGCACCTCTGAATTACTCATGAGACAAACGGCAAACAACTCCAATTACTGGAACAGTCAAGGTGACCTAAACTTCCCTCTGCTAGCTACAGTACAGTACCTCAGAGGGAGAGAGAGAGAGAGAGAGAGAGAGAGAGAGAGAGAGAGAGAGAGAGAAGCAGGTAAAAAACTGATTGACAACCCTCACCACAAACCTTGAGCCTTTATCCATACCAGATATCAGGTTAATTTTACATCAAGCTAAGCTGCTGTAACTTCTCTCAGAAAACATATCAAACGTTCCTGTTGTGGATCAGATTAAATAGACTGCCTTTAGCCAAAGCAGTATCTCTACCCGCAATATTTTGATTTGTGGTGAAGGTTGAAGAGACAGAGATGTGCTGTCTGCTTACCAGGCATGTGCACCATCCTACAGTTGCAGTTTTCCACAATGTAGCGTGTCTCGCAGTCGATCCTGCAGGCTGTCACACTGTACACCTGGAAGAAGCCAGAGTCCAGGGCCTTGGACTCACACTCTCCCCAGGGAGGAGGCAGGTAGGTCAGCTACAACAAAGGAGACATGGGGGTACAGATGTGTGTGTGTCTAGAGACAGAAAGAGAGACCAGGCTAGTTGTACATGACTTGGTCCCTTTCAGCCAATGTTTGTGAACTCCGAGTGGATCGCCAAAATGATCATGCATACGTGAATGCTCAAAATGAACCCAAATCCCTCTGAAGTGAACCAACGGAAAGAGATGGAGTTTGAATTAAAGATGGTGCTGTGAGAACAAAGTGGATTGAGACCTCATCACTGCTGCAATTGAGTCCTCACTCAAACGGAAGGTCAGTGTGAATACAGAAATAAGTTATTTTATTTGGTTTGGAGTTATTGTGATTTGGAGACATCATTTGTGATTAAGAGACGTCAGAGAGTGGCAGCAGAAGGCCCCAGCAGGGTCTTTGATACACAGCGGGCTCAAAGACAAAGGGACAGAGAGGATCTTGATAACAGAACGGGTTTGAGTGGGATACATTCACAGATACACTGGCCCTGGCTGTGAAAGAGCGTCAACAACAGAACAGGCTCCAAAAACACAAAGCTCCAAAGGCTCCCCTCCTAACCCCCATGGCTCTGTGGATGAGGACAGCAGCTGAGGAGAGAGGAGCACCAGGAGGAGCTGAGTGAGAGCCCATCTGCCCGGCAACATGGGCAGCCTGCTCGAGCCTTGCGCCCGGTGTCCATCACCCAACTCCCTCTGCTCCCCTTTTTTCTCATTCACTTTCATTACAATGCATCGTGGGAGATTCAGTGTCCCCAGCCAAAAGAACTGTTTTTGGATTAAAGAGACTCTTGTTCTTCCAGGTCAGATCTGGCTCTGGTGTGCTTGTTAGCACAGACAACGCTGGAGACAAGGCCCGCCAATCAGGGAGAGATACTGTATCCATGGCCTAGATTATAGCAGCTTGCTGTTGTAAAATTGCACACAAAATCAACCCCAATTTCAAAAAGCACAAAGTTGTTTGAAACACCGCTAATCGACCCTACTGTTTCTGAAATTCTCCAATTCACAATTAAAATGTCTTCGCAAAAGGCCAGTAGTCAGTCCTATGAAACAGATACTTTGAAGACAAAATCAATTCGATTAAGATTCTCTCAGCAGACCATAACCTTTCGGATCACCTTCACACCTCAGCTAATCTTTGCTGATGTCCTCATTAGAGCCGCCTCTGGCTGATAGAAAACCCTGTAATCAAATAATCAAAGCAGCTCCATGTCAGCTGCCACATCGCTGAGATCAGATGACCTGATTAAACCCTCTCTAATGACGGCCATGGCCTCTGTCCCTCCCTACACATTATTAATCAATGACCAGGCTTCTTGTATAAGGCCAAGGCCCACTCCTGATTAGACTTCACACAGCTGAATCAACAAGGGACATTGTTTATATGGAAACATGAATATTGTGGAAGAATGTGGAAACTATAGTTTAAGCTTTGAGTATAGACTTAAACTCGCCTTTTCCTAAACTGAATGTGGGTGTGCCATCACCACTAACCAGTGAGGAAAACATTAAGGTTCTACCCACAACCCTCAACACACAAGTTCATTGTGGATCAATAGAGCTGCTGCCAAGTTCAAAAGCCATTACTCTAAAACCATTGCCTTGACAGAGCACAGAGTGAGACCAAGATGCTTTCATGAAAACTTTCTGTTTCCTCCCTCTGTAGTTTACAGAACTGGAATTCACAGGCATGGGAACACAGTAGCCGTTTGACTTCTGGGTAAAGCATTGAATACTGAAAGACACTTTCAAAATAATAAACTCCCTCATACTTTAAATGCTTTAAATAGCAAGATAGAGGAGGCTGAATACCTAGACTGAGTGTGTGTGTGTGTGTGTGTGTGTGTGTGTGTGTGTGTGTGTGTGTGTGTGTGTGTGTGTGTGTGTGTGTGTGTGTGTGTGCGTGCGCGTGTGTGTGTGCATGTGTGTTTGTGCGCGTGTGTGTGTACACGTGTGTGGATGCATATGTGTGTGGGTGTTCACTAAATGCCCACAGTGGCTTTGGCTGTGTACTTTGGCTTCTGTGGCCTTTAGTACATTTAATGAGATGTCTTGTAGGTGGAAACAATACGAGGAGCAGAGATGAGTTTTGTTTCAGCTCAGAGCACGGCTCAGGCACAATGAGGCTGATTGGATCTGATTACAATCACCCACTAATGACCAGAGAACTGTGTGCTACAAGTTCCCTCACCAAATTACTGCTCATGAAAGATACATCTCCTCTATCCAATCTGATAATGAGGTACTTTTTTTCCCCGCATATCTTCGTTGAAGTCCTTGGGGTGCCTGCAGATCTAAGTTGAGAGAAGTTCCTTGAACTCCAAAAGGAAAGAAACACTGTGGGAAGTCGTCAGAATCTCCTAATTCAAATGCAAAGCTGAGTTAATTAGCTGGAGCTAAATTTACTGTTTCCCACTGCGTTGGGCTCGCGGGCGCGGAGAGAACGCCAAAGCACAGCCACGGCCACAGCAGCAGCAGCAGCAGAGCCTGTAACAGCCACAGTCCAGGAACTGAGGAGATGAACAGAGACGGTACTGAGCTCTCACTGCCCAGGGGGCCTGACCACCCCCTGATAAAGACCCTCTAAAGACACCCCCTGCCTTCTGCTATGGAGTTGCTTGAGAATTGCTAGGCTGCGAGAGAGAAGCCATGTTTACTGCTTTCTGTTTATATCCTCTTTTTACTGTATTGTGCCTGACTGTTTCCAGAACTTGACTGAAGGGTCTAAACTTACAAATTGATTGAGTATATTTTTGATCATTTGTTTAATTTCCTTTTTGAAATTATGTGTTTTTACAGGTTTTTTTCTTTACGTTTTCTGTCAGTACATGGTTGCCTGTGGAGCAATGATCTCATTCATATGCTGGAGGCACAAGCAATTTAAAAAATGAGAAAAAAAAACATTCGTCTTGACAGAAATCTATCATCTAGGACAAGGGCAATCTAGCCAAGTCCCTCTGGCAACCTAAACACAACATCTCTGGGGTCAGAGAGGGAGGGAGAGAGAGAGGAAGAGAGAGAAGGAGAGGGAGAGGGAGAGCGAGGGAGGGAGAGAGAGTAGGAGAGATGGAGAGAGACAAAGGGCAGAGAGAGGGGATGCATATCATCGTATAGTCTGGTGTGTACGGCCAACAGTTTGGCCAATCGGCTGCATCTTGACCCTCAGTGGAACAGAGACAAGAGCCCGGACCAGACCGCTCCATCCATCCAGATAGTCTCAGATCACCCTGGGCAGAGTGGTCAGTGGCCTTCAGACCACTGACCACTGGCCATAGAGAAACACTGCATGGTTCTGCAGCCCGCCAACCTCAACCTTCTCCTTACACAGACCCTCACCAAGATCAAACCCAGAAACCAGGCCTCCAGGCCAGTATAAAATAACATCCCTGTGAAGTAGCCAACGGTTTATTCACGTGACACACTTGAACTACAGTTAGAGGTGCATGTGAATGCGCCCAGTAGCCTTGATGCTAGCCTTGTGCTGGTGAAGTGCTTCAGTATGATTAAGTGGAAATGACTGGAGGTGAACCACCTAGCTGACAGCAAGGTCAGGAACACTGACAGAGTAGGTGGGAGGTTATCATCAGTCAGTGCACACCCACTGAGTGTCTGCAGAGGAGGGACTTAGGGGAGACACAGGGATTACATATACCTAAGTGTAATGTATATGCAGAACACATGCACGCACAAACTCACGCACATACATACCCACACACACACGCACACGCACGCACACACACACACACACACACACACACACACACACACATACACACACACACACACACACACACACACACACACACACACACACACACACACTACAGCATATGAAGGGTTCTTTATCAGCCATGTATAGTTTTCATTTCTGAGAGATCAGATCCATTCAGGAGGAGGGTGAAATTGACATGATATAAGAATTATATGAAATGGGAGGTAAACAAGGGAGCAAATCCCAAAACTGTGCAATGATTGAGGACATGGGCACCTACCCTCTGCTCCTGTGTAGCAACAAACGTCTGGAACCCCGGTGCGACCCCAAAGCCCAGCTCATGGACGAAGGGGGGCTCAGCCTGGCTGTGGATCTGCACCCGCACCCCAGCCTCAAATGCTGTCTCCTCTGTAAAAAACACACACACACACACACACACACACACACACACACACACACACACACACACACAGAGGGAGTCAACAGAGTCACTATTGTTCACTGGCACACACATGCACACATGCACGCACACTCGCACACGCACACACAGATGCGCACGCACGCACGCACGCACGCACGCACGCACACTGGTAGAAATAGTTCACACAGAAGAAATCTATGAACACATACTTTTGCACGTAAATATTTAACAATTATTTTTATGAAACCACCTTGAGCAGATTGTCTGCCCTCTTCATCTTTATGGATATAACCCACACTTTCAGTGTGAAGTCGGACCATTTGCCTTGGCTCCACATCAAACAGAGGTGCAGGAATAGAGATTCCAGGCTGTATGCTAACTCTACAGATGAAAAGGCTTTTTATCCAGCGATTCAAAACACATGCACACGCGCTCGTGCACGCGCGTACACACACACACACACACACACACACACACACACACACACACACACACACACACATACTAATGTAAGGACACTAGCAGAGGCACTGACACTCTTCTAGTTTCTAGCCTCTTCCAGACAATCTCACTCACTCTCCCATAGACCAAATGGAGGCAGTCAGACAAAAACACAAACTAACATTTACGGGAAGAGGAGGCTTTATTAAAATCAATAACTTTCTCAATCCCTCAGGTCCAGTGGTCATGTTCTTGCACGTTCAATCAAACCTGACAAGCAGCAGCCTCAATCAGGTGGTGGAGCAAGGGTAACATCGGCCCAGCTCTTGGGGTTTGTCAGCCTCTTAAATGGTCAGCTGTGACAGAGAGCACAAACACAAATCCTACTCCCCGCCGTTCGTCAATCAAAGATCTGCACTCACAATGGAAACACACTGTGGCTACATTTGAAGGAGGAGAATGGGGTTAATACCAGGGGGAAATAAATAATACAGGTGGTGTTGCTCAGACCAGGAGCCAGTGAAGAAAGTCCCGGAAACAGCTTTGATGTGTGTGCTTGGTTTCTAAAATGGACTTTATTAGCATTTGGATCCTTCAGGCAAACCGAATGTTTTTATTTTGACAGAGACATGGCTAACCAAATTGATCCCAGTGACTTGAATAAGTCCCTGTCCCACAGCGTTCACGCTTAGCAAAAATAATAAGTATTATAAAGAGTCCCTGATCAATTCTCAGATGTGGTCCTTTTAATCAATACATTGCATTTTAAATGTGCCCCAGTCAGGTTTTAACTTTGGACATAGCACCATCTCTGCTGCTACTCTAGTTATAAATGGCATTGTGATCTCTCTGGATGAGAAACAGCATTGTGCAGCCCTCTATATTGACCTTTCTAAGGCTTTTGATACAGTTGATCATGCACTCCTATTACAGGAGGTTATCTGCCGTTGGTTAGGATCAGTTAGGTTCGATTCTAGGTCCACTGCTGTTTACCGTTTCCATAAATAATGTTGTTTGTCCTTGAACAATAGTAAATTGCATCTTTATGCTGTTTATAATGTTGTTGGTTTTGATTCTATTCAAACATCGCTTATTAATCTTAAGATGGTGCTGCATAAGGATGTTTTTCTCTAGATCCCATACTTTCGATTACAATAATCTGCATATGTGTAGCCTGAAAGAAAAACTGATCAAGAGTTTGAGAGTTAAACTTCTTTTTTTTTTTTTTTTGAGAAATAAGTCCTGCTTCACCAATGATAATACTGTAGGAGGAGGATTGTCCAGGCGATGCTCCTCCCTGTCCTTGATTACGGTCAGTTGTAAATTGGCCTTTCATTTCTGTGCCCCGAGTACTAGGAACTACCTGAGGAAACATGTACGTGTTTTAATTGATGATATTGTGTTCATTTTGTCAGCATGGTTCCCCTGAAAGAGCCATCTTGGTCTCAGTGGGACACCCTGCATAAACAACAGTTTACAGGAGGTCAATTACTGTGTTAATCCATTTGCCCTCCCCTCTCATCGTTTCACGTGTGATTTCATCTCCTAGTGAAATGGGAAAGCATGGAGCAAAGGGGAAAAAGAACATCAGTTGGTGGCAGAGGAAGGGATTGGTCTTGGTGTGTGTGTTGTCATGCATGCGTGTTGGCGCATGTGTGTATGAAATCAAAGAAGCACAGTCACATTTAGTCTTGCATGGACTCTGGCTGTCGGGGGTTGCTGCCTGGGGTTAGACTTGATCTGCAGTTTTAACTCAGGAACATTTCACCCCACCTCCACACGCACGCGCGCACGCTCGCACGCACACACACACACACACACACACACACACACACACACACACACACACACACACACACACACACACACACACACACACACACACACACTCAGCCAACCAGAATGTTTGACTCCCACTGACCCTCTCTCCAACCATGCACTTTTATTATTATTATTTCATACAGCAGATTCAGGACCAGACCGGCCTACCTCTGAAAAATCGTACGCGTCAATGCACACACACACGCACACACACACACACACACACACACACACACACACACACACACACACACACACACACACACACACACACACACACACACAGCAGACACTACAGGACCTAGAAACACTATAAGAGATATTGGATAAAAGTGTTTCAATCTTCTGTATTGATCATCCCTTACTGTTTAACCTGTTGTTGAACTTGCCATCCTAACGTTATTTTTCACAAGCCCCTACGCAGGAGTGTGCAGAGGTTGGAGAGTGTGCATTCATAACAGAGAGAACAAGAGAACAGAGAGAGAGGGTGAGAGAGAGGATGAGAGAGAAGGCTTCCTCATGTTGGCTCTGTTTAAAGTTCCACTCTCCTTGTTTCTTTACTCTCTGGGTACCATGGTAACCATTCAGGTTCATTAATGGTGAACCTAATAAACCGTGGCAGCTTTCTGAAAAGGAATAAACAAACAGCTTCATGGATATCAGAATCTAGAGAGAGGGGTGGAAAAACAGAGATAGGAGAGAAGGATAATTAAAGAAATGGTGGATGTTGATGAAGAAAAAAGGGGGAGTGGGATGAGAAGCAAGCGAGAGACGTGTGGTAGAGAAATAAAGATGTAAGAGAAATTCTGCCTATGGTGAAAAGATGATAGAGAAAATCAAAGTAAAGTACCTTCCTTTCATGGGCCAGTTTTCCCATCCTCTCTTCTCCTCTCATCTCATCTCTTCTCCTCTCTTCTCCTCTATTCTCCTCTCCTCTCCTCTCCTCTCCTCTCCTCTCCTCTCCTCTCCTCTCCTCTCCTCTCCTCTCCTGATTTCACTGAATCACAATGACCCAGGCTTCATAGTTGCAAAGGATATTAATTCTGTGGTTCCAAAATATTTGAAACACAGTGGTCCTTCAAACACCAACATATAGCACAGTGATAGCACTCATCTCATCTACTGTATGCCGAGGTAGCATGTACAGTACACATGCAAAGAATAAACACAGACACTTTCTCAAAAATACCAATCAGGCACAATCAAATAAGACAGAATTCAGTGGTTTTCTTAATAATGAAGTCTGGGCCACACAGTAAGTACGGTCTGTAGGCTGGTGTGCTTTACACCTTTGGCCCTGAGTTCTACTGTGAACACCTTGTGGCACCTACTTTATCAAGGGTGGGGATGGGATGATAAAAATAGCTCAGTGAAAGGAGGAAGGAGGTGAGCGCTCACTTTTATAGTTCTAAAGGTGAGATAATTAGCTGCTTAGGGATTTTCAAATATACCCATCAAAAGATTTACCTAATCCTGCACTGGTCTGATGATTCAGGTCATTGTAGACAGAGAGTGAGAGAAAGAGAGAGAGAGAGAGACATACAGACAGACATAGAGAGAGAGAGAGAGAGAGAGAGAGAGAGAGAGAGAGAGAGAGAGAGAGAGAAAAAGGAAAAGAAAAAGTTAAAAAAAGTTAATACTAAAGGTGAGATAATTAGCTGCTTAGGGATTTTCTTTAATATCTTTCAAAACATATGTTTTTTATCTAATCCTGTACTGTATGTAGGATTACATAAGATCAAACGACTCACAGGCTCCTTTCATAGCACATTATGAATTACAGTACAAGCACAGGTTTGCTTTGCTCTTTCTTCTTCTACTTAAAAACTCATCTTGAAGTTGTTGTATAGATTGTGAGTCCAATAAACACACATACCAAGATGTCAAGTGTTTTACACCATCCTGCAAACATTATGTAGTTACCTTGTGAGAAAAAACCCAACTAAATATGGAGCAGAATGTGTAAATTGCTTGCTTTGATCAAGGGTACCTGCTTTGATCAAGGGTGCGTGAGAGAACAAGTTGTCTGATCTCAGCGTTCATTCATACTTAAACTTCACATGAACTCCCTTTAGAGACAGACACAATGCATCAGTGGAGGCTGATGGAGGCAGACACGTTTGATACCATTCCTCATGCCATTCCATGCATTACAATGAGCCTGTCCTCTGGTTTCTACCTCCACAGCAATGCATACAGTACAGTAAGGTTTGGAGAAAATGGCCCAAGATGGGTTCCTGATCACTTGACATTCATTGTTGAATCCCACTCGACTTCCCAGCACATATGTGAGATGCACTTATAAGATCAAGTCTCAAAGACAATAACAGATGGAAATGACTTAAGGAGTCAACCTAAGCATTAATTTCTCTCAGAAAGCAATCTGTTTGTCAACTAAAGTCTTCAGAGAAATGCTGTGTATCTAGGCAACAGCATAACTGAACTATTTAATTACAGCACTGGGTACTGACTAGGCTGTGTAGATTGATGCTCGTCCGATCCAGATGAGAGATACTGTAGGATGGGTTCTGACTCTGTGACTGCCCCTGGCCCTGACCATGAAACACCCAGGAGCCAAGAAGAAAATAACCTCTCACAAGACTCCCTAACCACCCCCCACCCCCCCTTTTTCAGATCAATAAACATCTGAAGCATATCTGAACCGCCCCGCCGCCCCCCCCTGCCTCCGGTACTGTCCAACTCCCACTACACTAGCTGCTCTGAGAACATACATGACAGGAAAGGCAGTAGAACAAGCTCCCTCTCTTCCCTCTACATCTCCCAGGATGCAGCCATGCACTAATCAGACCAGCGAGACTATGCAGAAACAAACAGCTCTGAGTGACTGCTGGCCTTTGCAGGCCAGGGGTGGAGAGGGGGGGGGAGTGGTGTGGGCGTCGAGAGTCCTGGTCCGTGTCCGATGTGTCTGCTCAGGAGCTAATGTCCAGATTAATGGTGCTGAGGCCTAATGCTGTTGCTGTGAGGAAGTGCTGACCCCCCCCCCCCCCCCCCCAGCCCCCTCTGATCTGCCTGAGTCAGCCCATCTGGGCTAATTAATCCATACAGAGGGATAAACAAGGGTACTGGGCACTCCATGTTGCTGGATGAGACAGCTCTAAACTCTGTGAGGCAGCTTAGATCGGAACTGAACAAAAAAAAAACATACCATACAATTCCCAGGCCAGCCGAGGCCAGGCACATTGTCTCCTGCTGCTCATCTGACAACATGTGGAGAATTGATGGGGGACACTGCACATTAAACAGGCTCTCCATGATAGATGACCCCTTTTTAAAACAGCCCAGGGTAAATAACGTCCATCTGCTGGGCAGTGCATGGCTTGGCTCACTGCATTGGGGACTCCCCCTGTCTGCACTTCCCATACAGGTTCCGACGTGAGCCAGGCACTCAATGAGTTCATTATGAAACCACACAGGCAGCCATTCTCTTGAGAAATGCTAGCTAAATCTGAACCACCAACCAGGGTTGTTAAGCCATACTGCTTCAAATCTAAAGAGGAAATACACATCATAACTTGAAATGTTATTTGACCTCAATAAAAAAATGTTTTGGGCATGTCTCTATTTTCAAAGTGGCACCATCACCACCTGTATGTACATAATGAGGGTGTTGTTAAAGGTTAAAGGTTAAGGGTCAGGTGTGGTGTCAGGCCTACCTGTATCACCCCACACAGGCAGGTACTCGTCCTGCTGGATGTCCAGCATGATTTCCAGGCCGTTCCCTGTCCCTCCCTTCATCGTAGTCCGCAGCGTCTTCCCCTCCTCCTCTGCGTTGAACATGTAGCACTTCCCATACCTGGTGAATACCTGGGGAAAGAAGACATGGGTCAGTACTGGGCAGGTGATACCACACGTGTTTGATACCATTCCTCATTACATTCCATGTATTACAATGAGCCTGTCCTCCGATTTATACATACAGGCCAGTGTACATCAGGAGGGAAAACATTTTTCATAAACTAATCACAAAATGACAAAGTTACTTTTTATTTATCTTTTGATGGACCACAGTGAGATACTGTTTATACAGCCTCCTGCATTCATTAAGAAATTAGCAAGCTTCAAATAATAATGATTCTAAGACCCTGCAGCCAAACTCAAATAAGAACCCTGTATCACATACAGGTAGGTTTTTAGGATTCCTGTGCGGGAGACCAGGGGCATTTGTAAAAATTTTTGCAATTAATTATTTTACTCTCATCTGTGCAGTTGTGTGCCCAGGACTTGCCCAACACTGTGTTACAATTGCCCCAAACCCTAGCAGCCATGACAAACTAGCTAGTTTAGTTAGCAGCCATGACTAGTGCTTGCTAGTTGGCAACAATTCTGACACATGTCAATTTGTAGCCAACTGAACAGTAATCATAATGATACAAGTTATGATTAATAGTCATTAAACCTTAAGACAGCAGAAGAAAAATACTGTAGATCAAAAAAGTTACATTTGCCCCTTAAAAACTACTTTTCCCTGCAGATGGTGAGATATTTGACTGAATGTATTCATGCAGGAATAAACGTTTCATCCCTCTAACTTATTTCTAATTGGAAAAAAGCAGGGTGTTACAATTGACCCCTGTTCTATTTGTCCCTGGTCTCCCCTACAGTACAGTACATGGGAGCACAAAGTGACTATTTGTTTCTTGGTTGCCCTTGATAGAAATTCACCATCAATCCCAATGGCACACAACCTCCTACACGTTCCCCTACCATTACAAAGAATTGGAAGAGGCTTTGTGTGCTTTTTTATTCATTTAGGAGCGTATACGTTCGACAACGATGGCGACAAATCCTATAATTTCAGGGTAATGGACCATGTGGCTGTTCCGCCCCCCAGCATCCCTCCACCATCCACCCTGCACAGCAGCTGGATGGACAGAGTCATTACAGTGTGGAACCTGGCGCTCTGTGAAGGACAGCTCATAAACAGTCCCTGGCTGGGAGGCGCCCTGAAGGGAGAGAGCACCTCTCAGCCTTTGTATCTCTTAAATTGGGTAAAGTAGAGCCAGATTAGGCTCTAAAGAAAAGAATGAGACAGTGAAAAACCCTAAAAGCTGTACTTACTCTGTCATTACAGACATAGGCTTTAGAACATCTCAGAAAATAGATTTTTTAGTGGAAGCTGTTGAGGTTCCATTATGAAATGGAAAAGGTAGACAAAAGGTATCAAATGATTTTCAGCTTAACCTCCTATTCCATCAAAACAAAGAGGGATGGTTATGCCAGTCACTGCAGCTAGCTAATGACTTTGTGGTGGGTATAATAACTGATTGAGTTAAAATTGCAGAGCACAGCTGATTTTGAAGTGGGTAGCACATGCAAACATGTAAATGAGATAGGAGTTGTGAGGTCCCCGCTTATGAATAATAATCACCCTAACAACCTTCAATCTACTTCACCTTCCCCCCTCAACATGGGAGAATGATTGGCTGGGATCGGACCTATAATGGATTGCTGGCTGAACACAAAATTCGAGAAGATAGATACACACTCCAAGCCTTCTGGTTGAACGCTATCAGCTGCCAGTATCTGGCCAAAGATAAGTATACTCTTATTGATGTGAGATAGTTTTTTGCTGTGATTTGAACATCTTGCGCTCAGTGATAAGAAGAGGAAAAAGTTGCCCTCTATGTTAGTTAAGTGCTGATAATGGAGACAGGGCTGATCCTTTACCAGTGTCTGGGTGCAGTATCAACGTGATTGATAGGCCGGGACCAAAGCAGTTTGGTCATACATGGGTGTGGGTAGGGAGGGAGATGTGAGGGCCCATAAAGAGGTGTCTAGTTATGTCTCCTCTAAGAGTAGCTCCCTCCTTACTGACAGAGATATGAATCTACATGAGATAAATCAGAAGCAAAGAGCTGCCATAGCATAGTGCAGAGATGGGGACGGGGATAAATATTCATAGAGCCATCACTCCTGCTTTGCAGCGACCTGAGTGTGTCTCTAACTAGTTTAACTGTATCAGGGATGGCTCCTGGAGCATTCCAATAACCCTCCACCAGCATGCCTGTAAAATAGATGCTTGTAGTCATGCGTGTTGTATTTTCCGACTGGGAAAGAACAACACTGAAGAAAATTGAAGAAAACCTGAAGGAATAATAGAATTCTGTTTATTTCGAGCTCTGCCCAATCAAGATACTTGATTGGTTTGACATGTTGCAAGGTGTCACTCATTTCAAACAGCTTTGCACCCGTTTGTAGCTAATTTTTGCCAAGGATTTCTCCAGGCTTTCCGAACTCTGGAGAGCCTGGCCTCAACGAGGTCAGTCCAAACCTAACACGCCAATAGTTAGTTTGAGTGGACCCTGATTTATATTTACACCATTATCTGTGTGAACAAAGTGCCTCAGTCCTCCATGTCACCTTGAGTCACCTTAATAAAAGTGTGCACTAATGATGTCTTAGACGAGCTTCATTAAGCATCTGCCCAGACCCTCCAGAGACTCAAGTGCTCCTTTTTAACCCTGAGAAACTAATTAGGCAGATAACATTATGTTTAATTACCCACTGGTCATTTTCACTTTCATAATATGTCTGTGTGTGTGTGTGTGTGTGTGTGTGTGTGTGTGTGTGTGTGTGTGTGTGTGTGTGTGTGTGCTTGCGTGTGTGTGTGTGTCCTTGCGTGTGCGTGTGTGTGTGTGTGTGTGTGTGTGTTTGTGTGTGTGTGTGTGCGTGTGTGCGTGTGTGCTTGCGTGTGCGTATGTGTGTGTCTGCTCTCTGTAGTTCTCCCTCTTCAGAGGAAATAATGGTGTCCTGATCTCTCTCTCTCCTTCTCTGAAGTGTGGTTGTCTGTAGGGGAGCGTCATCGTCTTCTGTCAGACTCTTTTCTCTCTTCCAGTGAACATACTATAATGATGTACAGTGTGAATGACAAGAGTAAGACCAGGTCAACATTCCATTAGGCCTCAGTAAGACAGGTGGACACATCATCTGCCACCAAAAGTGCCGACAACAACTTTCCAGTGTGGTTCTGTCATATTCTTACCCTGAAAACGTCTGTCTCTGACCCGATCTCTCTCCCCTCTTGCTTACCCTCTGTCTCTCTCCCTCTCACTTTCTCTCTCTCTCTCTCTTTCTCTCTCTATCTGGCGCCTCAGGTGATGCTGTCAGAGGCAGAAAGGCACTGAGTCCTCACACCTGCACAAAAATATATAATCCCTCCAAAACAGCCTGTTAAAAATATATAGACTAGGAGGCAACAGAGACACTTATCGATGTTCTCATGCACTGAGGCAACTGCTTATTTCTGTAAAAAAAGGATGAGGAATGAATACTGATTACATTGTAATACATTACTATCTATAAAGAAAATATTACTTATAATAAGAGATGCAGAGTTGGATCATTATTTGTACTCAGTCGAGGTTGAGTCAATGTAAACAGGCCAATACAGATTAACTGTCATCGATATTGACCGGTTCTCTTCACACATCTGTCTGTCCAGTGATTAGACCTGTCTCATTGACATTTAATGCATATGCCACAAAAACATCCAAGTTTGCTGTGCTGAAACACTGTTGCTGTTTTCTCTCCATAACTCCATTACTGAGTCCAAATGAAATGCTAGATGTTGATTGTGCCGGGGCTTGAAATGTCATCTTCGATATCACATCAGATTACGCCATCCGCTAAACCATCAGCAGACCACAAAGAGCTTCCAATTAGACGCCTTCGCCCACCAAACACTACACATTAGCATTCACAAGTCAGAGTGTGAATGTCTGGGAGCACGGAGCTGCAAAACATGTCACAACCTCGTCTCCGCGTTGACCAGCCTCTCCCACGGAGGTCAAAGATGACATGGCTGTTAGTGTGAACTTCTGTCATGATGAAAGGTCAATCGTTAGTGCGAGATACCTTCAAAATGCATTTGAGGAGCTGCCTTTCGCTGGCAATTGTGATAACCAAGTTAAGACGTCTCAAAACAGAGCATTGTGAAGAGACGACTCCTTTAGGCTCATGGTATACAGTACAGTATGTGTCTGTAATGCGTATGTAATTCAATGTCTTATGACTCCATGTGTTCAACAGACAACTTTTTAAACAGCTTCATGCCACATTACTCAGCTCTCTCCTTATCTCTCCCTCTGTTTCTCCGTCTTTCATTGGATGGGCTCTGAAGTTGTAATCGTCATGCAGACACACACACATACACATATGAAGTTATCTATGTTTTTTACAAAAAAATCGTCCTATTTTGTTATCTCCGCCTGCCGAGTGGCTCGCCGTTAATCCCCGAGCCAACACATCGACGGGTTATCTCTCCCAGACATGGACACTATCTTTTCTTTATTCTGTCCTTTCTTCCCCCCCGTCCCTCTGTTTATCTCCTCCTATGTGTGTGGTGTCTGTCCGTCACTGCCACTAAAGGCCCCTGAAGTGGATGGCGTGTCTATGAAGCCTCTCACTTGGAGACCTCTGGAGAGGAGGGTCAGAACCAGAAGGTCCAGTGACGCAGTAGAATCCATACAGTGTCTGTTGATCTGTTGATGGCCAGACCTCTGCCACGTTGTGTTTATTGTGTTTACCTCTTTTAAAATACCGTGGTTGTTTTCCATTTCCAATCGATTCACAGGCCAGAGCATATTCTGTTCTCAGAAATGAACACCGTCGCAAGAATAATAGCATTATATAGTAAACAAGTGGACGTAAATCAACCCTGACATGTCGTTTACCCTTCATTAATGATGCACAGCATTTTCAGCTATTTCTCTTCACAAGCATCACTATCTGCCACAGAGATATTCACTCTGAACAACGGTTTAACAATCATATCCCTCAAAACCAGACAATCATTCTGACTACTACACTTAACTGTGCTTCCTCCTGTATTTTTCCATTATAGAATAAGCAGGTAATAAGACACTTATCTCTCTCATCCCATTTACTTGGCTGGCAGGCAGAGGGAGAAGTGGAATGTGATGATGAGTAAATTGAAATTTTTAAGCATAAGAGCCAGCCAAGCGGTTTTTATCAGTTCTCACTCTGCAAGGGGGCACTCAGCTTTAAGCGTACATCCCATTTGCATAAGCAGTCTATTGTGATGGTGTTATTGTTCGCCCAAATCAATTCCAATTATGGGTAGATTTAGTGGGCTGTTCTGAGAGAGAGAGAGAGAGAGAGGAGGGGATGGTGGAGGTAGGAGGTGAAAAGAGAAAGAGAGAGAGAGAGAGAGAGAGAGAGAGAGAGAGAGAGAGAGAGAGAGAAAGAAAAAGAGAGAGGAATAAAGTTTATGAAAGATCTTTGAGTTGCAAGGTGTGCACTTTTCCCCCCTGCCTGTCCTAGTCAGCTGCAGCAGTTTGAATGGGTCTGGTGTGAGGATGAATAATGCAGCGGGCTGCTGTGTTAGCCACATAGCTGGCACTGAGGACAGGTCTCATCTTACACACACACACACACACACACACTCTCCTCAGGGGGCTGTATGCATGTCACTCCTCTCCCTCACCGGCCGCGACAACTCAGCTCCTGTGAAACTACAAATTCCCATATCCAAATATATATTTCATGTCTCATTAAACAAATGTCACCTTTTATGTGACGTGTCGTGAATTTTATGGAACGAATAGATCATCGCATCCAGATGTAATTTACCATACCAGTCAATAATACTTTCTTTATTTTTACGAGACGGTGCGTAAGCGGAGGCGGTTGGTGATAGGACTCACAGGGTAGCTGTTGCTGCTGCCAGCATCATTTTTATGTTGTTGAGGAGGAAAGAAAAAGAGGAGAGAGAGGAGAGGAGAAAGAAGAGAGAGAGAGAGAGAGAGAGAGAGAGAGAGAGGTGAACCCCTTCCCCTGAGTGTAAATGAGATCCATGTCCTACGGGGGTATTAAAACCCTGTGAGTCGTGCCAGGTCCGCAGTGACCCTTGACCTTGGCTATTGTCCACGGTGATGATGGTGGCAGTACATCCCCTAGCCTAATGGAATGTACACTGCGGGGGCATGGAGAGAGAGAGAGCATTCACCTCTGCAGAAATGAGCTCATCGATGAACATGCTGCCGTAGATGGGCTGCTCTTACTCAATGATCCCCGACATTGCCATTTCCCACTGCAACACACTTTGTTCCCACTGCAACACACTTTGTTCCCACTGCAACACACTGGTGTGCCATGAAAGCACCTGTATAGTTGGGGAACTGTCATCTTTCCAGTGGCCCTAAAGTATATAATTTGAATCTCTGAATCTGTCCAATATATCTAATTTCATCTATTCATGGTTTAATTGTTAATTTTTGTCTACTGTACCCTTAAGAGAAATGATGGCTTATGGGTGGGTGTATAGTAATGGACATTGTTAGCCAAATGTTAGAGCATATAGAAGTCATGTAGAACAGTCCATCCCCTGACTTTAAATATGAAGTTAAATGAGCAGCTGGGGGAAATCCATCATCTTAAAGGGTAGTTTGGCAGCAGGATGGGGCACAAGAATAGTCACTGATGGCTCCTCACAGCTGAATCCAAAGACCGGTCTGCGGTCAGAACTTAATTCAAGCTTAAGGTCTGGATACAAGTGTTCTTTAGCCAACAAAGTGAAGCTGAAAAGGCTCAGTCTTAGTCTTAACATCTTGATAGTTTGGATGTCAACAGCTTGATGAGCATGGCTTTCTACCCCATGGCTTCAATCAACATAACATCTTCAACATCAATAGAACGTTATGGTAGGACATTGAACAGACTGTGCAGTACAGTATGTCTTTGAAGTGAGAACGACCAACATTGTGTCGGCAGCCTTCTGAAAAATCAGAGCACCCCTCCCCTCTAGAATGTACTCTGTAACATAATGTACAGCCTGAAAGTCTGAGAGACGTCAAACAAAAGCCCAAGCTGCCTTTAGGTCAAACATGCTGTTTTCACTGAATACTGAATTAATTGCATTCCCTCACTCTCTCCGCCCAAACCTCCTCTCTCTCCATCTCTCTCTTTTACGGAAGCACGGCATGTAGAATGTGGTGACTTCTCTCTCTATGTCTCTCTCAGGCACATCTCTGTTTCTGCTGTCACTCTCCGGAGGGCGCCCAGGCATGGGTAACGATCACGGTCGCAGCCCAAAGGCTCCTCAATCACAGCTGGTCACACATTCACACTCATTATTTTTAATAAGTCGGCTCCCGCTGGGGCCCGCCTCACCTGTCATGTCCGTCTGCCTCTGATGGAAGGTGAGTAATGGGCCAAGGGTGGAGGACATGTGGCAGCTCCTAATCATGGACAGGAAGCTCGGCTCAGGTTGTCACGTCTCACTTATATAGCCTCTGAACAACCGTCTGAGACCAGTCAGCTGCAGCCGCGCTCATGAAGCCGCTCAGAAAGTTTTGTTCATTGTCATGGTGATGATGATCATTATTAATCAGACCCCCCTTCGGCGTTCTCTCTCTCTCTTTCTGCCGCCCTAGCGTCCCCCCTGGGGCCGTGGCAACGACCTTCAGGAGTTGAAAGTAGAAAGTATTATTATCATCTAGAGAACCATGCCACTGGCTTAGTTAGCTTTGATCTAAACACAAGTCTAATGTTCATCACGGTTTATTGATAGGTTAAGCTACATGAAAGTGTTTCCTGGAACACAGATGTAATCAATGTCAGCGAATCCCATTCCCTCCGAATATTTAATGAAGCTCATGGGTAAGTTTCAAAGGGAAGATGAAGAGGGACCCGTCAAACAGCCAATTATCTGAATTGACATTATAAAAGGCTGTTACTTGATGAGTCTCTCTTGAACAATGATTGCGGCATGTGCTCATCTAAATCCCTTCCGCCACTAGCTTGACACTCCATCTTTCCCAGTGTGTTTGTGTGTGTGTGTGTGTGTGTGTGTGTGTGTGTGTGTGTGTGTGTGTGTGTCTGCGTGTGTGTATTTATGCATGGGTGTGTATGCACTGCACTGTTTGTCGTCAATCATACATTCATGAGTGACTAACATGGGAGGAAAGTATATGACCCAGTATATGAGCAAAACATATGGCCAAGTGTGACCTGTCTTGGCTGGTAATACCTTCCACTGAACTGTAATATCGGCATTCTCTCCCCATACTCTGACCTCAGTCTGCTTTATTGAATTGGCTCTATGCAGGCAGACAGGCCAATCCCTTCTGGGAGATTTGCTGCATCAAATGCCCCTTTTAAAAGTTTAAATCCATTGCCGGAAGGATGACCCCAGGACTCTTAACAAGTAAAATCTGTTGAGAAATGCTTAACAAAGAGCAGTGAAAGTGTTTATGAATTAAATGTGCCTACGGTCGGAAAATGAGACAGCCATATTGAAATACCACAGCTTGAAACCGTTCCTGTTGAAAACAGGCCCTAGTGATCTATTCAGCTGCCAGACTCTGTCTGTTTGCAGTCAGTGATCCGTGTTTTTGAAAAATATGAAACTTTTGGCGAGTAGCCACTCCACATGAATCAGGAATCATTAGATTTTGGGCCAGGTTACTGAGCGGTTAATGTAGTAGCCCAAGGATCATAACACAGAGGCATACAGACCCGATAAAATGGACGTAATAACTACATTTCATATCTACTCAGCACCGAGAGCACTGGCCCATGAAACGACACATCTAGAAATGAAATAGTTGATCACAGAGGCAGCTAACGACTGTGGAACTACATTCTAAAAAGGATGTCGGTGTGAATACCACTGCGTTTGAGCTTTGCTTCGTTTATTGTCAGCATTAATCTGCAAAAGTGCAATCTTCAGTGGAGAGATGTGTTGGTAATGAGCATGAAAGAAAAAAAACACAAGGGAATTGTCTGGTGGGAACAGAGAAAATTGAGTTAATTTCAGCAACTATACTCTGGTGACACGATTCAGAATGCTTTGTGCCGCAGCCAAAACCTTCCACGTAGTAAATAATCTGAATGAGGGGGGAATAATCATGAAAGAGTGGGATGATCTAAACACTTAATCCCCTGGAGTGAGGTGGATCACATATTAAATGCCTGCTATTCTGTGGAACAGTAATTACAGCAACATTAGGTAAAACAATAATCAAATACGTATACAAATAAACCATAAGCCACTTGTGAGGTGTGCGTGTGTGTGTGTGTGTGTGTGTGTGTGTGTGTGTGTGTGTGTGTGTGCATGCATGCGTGCACGTGCGTGTGATGTTGTAATGTAGTTTGTATGCTAATGAAGTAATATTTCAGTCTCTCTTGCTGATTTCACTGCAAAAGAGGTGCGATTCTGAACCTCCAAGCTCAATCTTATAATAGCTCCTTTCAAATAGTGGCAAATGGATACTTAATGTGTGTGTGCTAAATGCTATGAAACCTTTTCAGTTCATCACATACAGTAGTGTTGCAAACGTGTCCTGTTCTCTACAAAGCCTGGCATGATAGTGTTCCACCCTGTCTATCACACAGCTTAATGTTGCGATCGTGTTTTTCATTGCTCTGCCTGCAGGTGTTTGTTCTTTCACTGTGAGTGTGACATGCCTCCACAGTGGTACATATTTCATGAAGTCTAAGTCTTTCTGTCCACATGTCGAAGCTTGGTACAAACCATCTGCCGATCTATCTATCTCAGACTGTATCACAGCTTCTGTATCATTTTTTTTTAATGTGTTTCTGCCTTTATAAATATAGACAGTGGGCCTCATCCCTAGCAGCTCAGATAAAACTTGTGAGCACATACCCGGAGGACGGGAAATTCTCTGGATCCACACGTTTTCATAAAACCATAGAAATAACTGGCACTGGTCCACAGAGCCTTATTCTAGTCTGTGAGTCTATAAACACATTATCTGACTTCTGAACATATCCAGCCCAGCTTAGTGAATATAACAGCATGCAACGCTGCTGCAAACAGTGCTGCAGCCATGCACACATGCGTCTGGAGCCTGCGTCCTCTGCATTGCCAACACGCGTGACCGTCACTGAAATACCGGATGGAAACCAGCTACGCCACCGAAAAGCTGGCGAGTATTTCGACTTGAGGAGTGAGTTGACAGTACCGTCTCAACATGAGACACCTCAACATGAACACTTGTGTGCCAGTTCGCTGCTACCCAAACAGGAACAGAAGGAGCTTACAATGCACAGACATTTCATTGGAGAGAGGAGGGGTTTTAGTTAAGCCTAGGTGGATCCTTCAGTGGAGGATGGATCAGCTTCATAAAAAGATAATTATTTAATCAGTGCTTTTGCATTATTTATCTGTACTAGTCAGCATTTCCATCTCCGAGTGCAGACAGAGAGAACTATTTCATATTAGCATATGGCAGTTCAAAGGGAGAGGACAGTAGGCTATTAAATCAACCTCTCAGACTTTGAGGCTTTCGCTTCCGACTATAACCTCTAGAGCAGGGCTGTGACTTCTACCTACATCAGCCTCCTCTGCTCTAGACTGCTAACAGAGCTGAATATGCGGGGGCTGCATGCAGTATAACCTTTGCTATAACCAATAGTGCTGAGAGCCTGTTTTCAACAGTGAGAGAAATAATCTAGCAATGTGTCAACCTCTCGCACTGAGAGAATATTACAGTAGCAACAGAATGAGAGGCGACATTGACAGCCAGGGCGTAATTGGGGACCCATCTGCAGAAATGCGAATAGCTGATCCCACATCTCCAATATGACAAAACTGTGCCTTTTTCCTGCTATATTACAAGTGCAATCCATCAACCTGGAGATCTGGTGATAAAACCCTCACGTCTCCAGATCGAATGACGGGGGAGGCAGGAGATTGCTGGTAATTCCAGCGTTCACTGAATACACCTGACTAAAATTGGATGGAATAGAGGATTCTGTCGATGAACAGGAAAGGCTGAGTTGAACAAATATGTGAATAGATGAAAAGACATCTAGTATCACTGGGTGTCATACTCACACACACGCCGACAGTGGGAGTGGGCAGAGGGACGCACTGATGTGGAATCTGATTAACTTAAGGCCAACCATCTCAGTACTCACTGTGTGTGTGTGTGTGTGTGTGTGTGTGTGTGTGTGTGACTGAGTGTGAATGTGTTCCTGTGTTAGGCCAACTGGAGTGAAGCTGGACTGACAGAAATGACATTAAATGCCCCTAGAAGCATCCAATCAACAGATTATCACTGGGTCTGCCTCCCCTGACTGTGGGATTGTGGCGATGTTTGTGGAGTGTGTGTGTGTGTGTGTGTGTGTGTGTGTGTGTGTGTGTGTGTGTGTGTGAGAGAGAGAGAGGCTGAGTGCTGCTGGCAGAGACCCCTCAAACGCCTCCAAACGCTCCCAATGACCGGATTAAAATTGATTGTGTTAAGAGGAATACATAGAGGAGAGGCCCCCGCCCCCCCCGCCTTCTACCCCCACCCCCAACAATGGAGCACTTTGATTACATATCTCACTGCTCTCTGCCCTCCCTCTCTTCACTGAGGGGCATCCAGGGGATGCTGTGGAGCAGGAGAGGGGGAGGAGGCCAGGCTGTTGCCTGAACCCTCTCAGCTGCTACTATGATCCACACCAGCCTGCCATGCCATGCCAGCATAACAATGGAAAAAGATACCATGAAAGATAATAGACCACTACAAATGTAAAGTACAAAAACCTGGACCAGGTCCGCATCCTCCATCCTCTCTAAGCCAAATCATTATTTTTTTCAGTTTCTCAATGTATAACAACTGTACTGTCATTTTTGTCATCACTACAGGCTATTTGTTTGTTTTTAGCACCTTAGTAATGTTTAGCCCTTCTTCCCCAGCATGTATACAGTATATGTATATATATATATATATATTCACATACATATACAGTACATATATATATATATATACATACATATACAGCATATGTGTGTCTTGTAGGCTCAAGTATAGTTGACCCTGTTCCAACCAGTTGCACATACTGCAGCCCTCCCACTCCCTGATCTCTAACCTGTGTTTCCTCTCTACCCACACTGCCCTTTCCTCAACCATCACATTGACGTGGACATGGCATCGCTTCTCCAAAACAGAAAAAAGAAATCCCATTAGGCCCAGCAAATGTCAGCAACATGGAGACTTTTGACTCTTCCCCTGGCTGCTTCAACCTCCTGTACAGAGAAATAACTGACAAATGTCAGGCCTACCATCAGCAGCCATTGGCCTTTACAAAATGGACAGAAACATCCACCACCTGCTCCTGTAGACAGGCCAGCAGCAGCTACTCTAAAACTAAAACGAACCAGGAGACATAGAATCAGAATCTATTATATTATATTGAATCCGTTTTGCAATGCCAGTTGAGCCCAGCTGATTCTCAATACCACACACTGTATAATTTCACTTCATTTGCCTCAACTCAAGGACATACTTCTGCACAGGTTCACAAACTATTGATATGCACCCACGCATCCCCAACACACACACACACACACACACACACACACACACACACACACACACACACACACACACACACACACACACACACACACACACTACGAATGGGATTGGCTCTATGCAAAACAGGGCATTGAGAGAGACTCCATTTCAAGCTCCTCATCATGTTCCCAATAAAGTGATGTGATTGGCCACATATGGACAGCAATATCCATCTGTTCCATCCTTGCCTGCACTATCCACACTGTCCTCATCCCCTCTATTTATATAAGAGGTTACAATCTGTTGTCTGGCTAGTTAAAAATAAGCTAGAATATTGTGAGGTATATCACTCATTGCGACTTCATGAATGTGACAAACTCTGGGTAAACATCTATGGCTGTCCTGTTTCACAGGATAAACATCCCCATTGCTTATCACCAGCAGGGCCAGGGGTTGTTCAGAGAGCTCACAGTGGCTTTAATGGAAAAAGAGGAAGAGAAATGGTGGTGATACTGCTGTACCTGTGAAAATGCTAGGATCTCTCCTCTCCAGAGGGCCAATAACAAGAAATTGGTAAGACAAAAAATGATTAGACTCACAAGCCACAATCAATCAATGCTGTGAAGCATACTCACACACAGGCACTTTAAAATGGAGTTCTAGAGTCACACTGTACACCCAAAACAACCCAAAAACTATTAACTGACAGCAAAACAAAAAAAATAGAGGTAATTTGACCATTGGAGCGACTGTAATTACATCAAAACATCTTTCTGAACTAATAAACCAAGTTACACTTTCATGCGTGCAAGTGAGCAAACACAATATTAATGTTTTTGTTCCAACCCAAGGCGAGTCAGGCAGTGATCTGTCAGCAGCAAGTAATAAAACAGCGAAACGTTATTTCACGAACAAATACCGTGGCGGTGGGATTGCACTCCTAATAGCACTGAGTCATCGGGGTATAGATTGCGAGCTGGCAGGTGGTGTATCCATCAGCAACGCGGCATAACGATTGGTATTTGCAAGCCACCATGCCTTTATCATCATCAGCAGGTGCGGTCGTGGGATTCCTCATGGTAACATTCATTATGTCACTGTGAAGCGCATGCAAAGCAAGAAAAATGGCTGGCTAGAGCGCTTAATGGGATGCATTTCTATAGAGGGAATATAGATAAATAAATAAAGGAGCAAACAAACAGCCAATCCTGGCTGGAATTGTGTCTGGCCCCAGTGTATGTGGGCGAGCCAAAGGCAGAGTTGTATGAATAATGATTTTTATTAAAATAGTGTATGATTAATGATACTCCCACCAGAGGGACATGGACGTTGGTGGTGTGTGTGTGTGTGTGTGTGTGTGTGTGTGTGTGTGTGTGTGTGTGTGTGTGTGTGTGTGTGTGTGTTTGTGTGTGCATGTGTGTGGCTTTATGCTGTACACATACGAAAGTACAGAAGCATGTCTGTGAGTTTTATTTTTTTATTTTTTTTACTGGATGTGTGGGCGTCCCTGTCTTTCAGTGTGGCCTTGGTGTATTACAGCCAGAAATATTAAGGATAGGAAATTGATTTGGGTAAAAGAGATCTAAGTACAGTCACACATACATAATTAATGACAAATTAATTATTTTCCACTAAAAAAGCACTTTCAAACCTCAAGAAAATGCCCAGACCATAACTACCATCCTAATGCTAGGGAACCGAACAGAGTGCAGTGCTTCACTTTTAGCTAAGACAGGCCACATCTACAAGATTTATGTATGCAATGTCTGCTGTGTTTGTTACAGTTATTGTGCTTGAGTTTCTTATTAGAGGTGTAAGAACATAAACTACTGTATCGTTATTTAAGGTATCTCTTAATTTTCGGTCCCTTTATTCTGAAGATGAGTGTCTCTGTTGACGTCAGTATGTGTGTGTGTGTGTGTGTGTGTGTGCATGGGTGTGCATATGTGCGTGCGTGCGTGCGTGCGTGTGTGTGTGCGTGTGTGTGCGCGTGTGTTTGTGTGCATATCAGCCCTCATCATTCCTCATTAAAAGGGCTCTCGCTATGTTTTTCATGCCATCTGTGAGGGAACCAACCACAGCTGAGGGCAAAGACAAAATCACAAAGCACAGACAAACACACACACAAACACACACAGAAACACACACACACACACGCAGATTTTGTGGCAGCATTTGGTTGGGGAGCACACGTGTCTGGAGCTTCAGTCAAAGCTGAACATACAGTATACTCAATGCAATCAAGGAAAGGAGAAAGAAAAACACACAGAGCAAGGAAAGAATAGAAGTTGATCAACAGAGCGTAAACATCAACCAGCAAAGACTGAGAGAGATAAGAGAGGGAGTGTGAGAGAGGGGATGGGAACAAGAAAGCAAGATAAAGAAAGAGCAGTGATATCAGAGTGATAGCAGAGAGCAGGAAAATGAGGGCTGTCACGCCCTCCACTTCCACCTAGCCTGTGCCAGTATCTCTCTCTCTCCTGTCTGTCTCTGTCTGTCTGTCTGTCTGTGTATGTGTATGTGTATGGGCGTGGCCCAGGCTCCAGCAATCAGTGTCATCGTCTTCTCCACCTGTTCGGTCTTCACACCTGTGGTTCATTACATCATCTACTGACAGTATTTAAACCCCGGCTTCCCATCCACTCATCGCCAGATTGTTGTTTGTTGTTACAAGACCACTTCCTGGTTTCTGTCTGCCTGTCTACTTGACCTGCCTATCTGCCTATCTGCCCTGTCTGCCCTGTCTGCCTGTCTACTTGACCTGCCTATCTGCCCTGTCTGCCGGTCTACCCGTCCTGCCTGCCTTGCCTGCCCTGTCTACTTGCCTGCTTGCCTGCCATGCCTGCCCTGTCTACCTGCCTGTCTGCCCTCTCTGCCCTGCCTGTCTCCCCTGCCTGCTCTGCCTGACTGCCCTGCCTGCCCTGCTACCCTACCCCGCTTGCCATTCCACCCTGCTACTCCGTTCCCCACTATTCCCTCATTAAAACCCAATTCTTTTATGTACGTGTTCTGACTCTGTGTTCTGCACTTGGGTTCCTTAGCTCTGACCGTAACAAGGGCTAACGTATTGATGTCAATCTGCCTACACAGTGGGCAGCAACTCCACTGAACTGAACCTAAGTGAGCTGAATAAAGCACTGTCACACCCGGCAGCTCACCCTCTGAGTAGAACCTCTTGCTTAAAAGATTAGAGAGGATGCAAATGTCCATGGTATTACAATAGGTGACAAGGGGCACAGACTTAGGTTATAGTGTATGCAGATGATATGACGTTGTTTATCTCAGACCCTGCGGTCTCTATCCTAACAATACTAGATGCAATTAAAGAATTCTCTGGGTTCACAGGGTGCAGAATAACCTGGGGGAAATCTGTAGCCCTCCCACTATCCAGTTTTTGCCCAGCTTTTTCTAAATGATGATTTAAGTGGTCTTCCAAAAGGGCATTCGATATCTAGGAATTATGGTTTCCCCATCGTTAGCAAAGACATGTTTGAAGATAACTTCTCTACTGAACTCTATGTAAAAGAACTTTCTTTATGTGGGGAAAGACAAACTACATCAACATGAGTTGATGAGACCAGTGATATATCCCACGTCATATCATCTACCCTTGCCAATCCAAGACTTACTTTAAAGAGATAGATAGATCAGTTATTGATTTCATATAGGGTAAGGCTGGCCATCGGATGAGACTAAAGAAATTGCTAAACTATCAATCAAAGGGTGAATTTTTTCTCCCCAATTTTAAATGTTCTTTTGGACCCGGAATGTGAAACAAATCAGTATTTCTAGACCAGGATGGAATGGAAGTGTAAGTCCTGACTGGGATTTCATGGAGGTTGATGCAGGTGAGGGACTGCCATCTTGATGTTGGGCATTTAAATCCCTAAAGCCGAAATTACAGCCTCATCCAACGATCACCTTGTCACTGGAGGCTCTTATTAATGTGTTCCGAATAGGGGTGTCCAATAATCTTTCCCAGAACCAATCTCAGCAAATAAAGCAGGAGGGATAGCACCCACGGAGAGGCAGCTACCATGAGTGACATTTTAAAAGCCCATTAAAAAGCCTGTTCAGAGGCTTTGCACTGTTACTAGGGTGTTGATAGGTAGAGTGACACATAATGTACAGACAGCCAACCATTGAGCTCCACAGGAGCTGTTCATTTAATTTAGTTTGAGGATGAGAGTTGGATGAGTCATGCTTTGAAAACTCCAGGAGTCATCAGGACCCCCCAATTCTTTTCACACTTGGCTTTGTCCAACCCCAGGGGGAAGATGTTCTCTTAGAGTGTCCAACTCTGGTTGGGGGGTGAGTAACAGCCTGTCCTAAAATGCACCCACTCCACTGTCTAACAGCAGAATATGCTTGGCTTAGTGTTTGGAGAATGCCATGCTAAGGTAACCGTGGCTATGGGGATGGTCCTGAGCTCCCTCACAGGGGAATGTGGAAGAGAGACATTGTCCAAGATCTATAGACAGAGCTTATGTCTATCCTCCCTGGACACACTGGAGAGGATGATAGCTTGAAAAACAGGGGGAGAGGGAGAGAAAGAGAGAGAGAGGTGAAAGGCGGTGAAAGAGAGTGCAAGAGAGAATGTTCTGTATACAACCACATCGACCCTAGAAGAACAACTCAGATCCCATCAATGGAACCAGAGGTACGAAGCTATCATTGATTTTTCCTCCACTTCCTCCACAAGTGTGATCTATATCTCAAAGGTAAGCTCAAGGAGAAGAACACATTGCACGTGAGAGAGAGAGCATCAACATATAATCAGCTCATAATTGAGTAGAGAGTATATATATAGAGAGAGAAAATAACCAAAGCCTCTTTATAGGAAGCTGGTTCACTCGCTGCCATGGTAATTGAAAATTACAGAAATGTTTCCCCAGAAATGTGGGACTGGCGCCATCTTCTCCGTCTCTCTTAAAAACCAATAGTAAATCAAGGGAGTAGCATATCTATGGTATATACAATCTCTGGAATAACTGAGATGGTTTACTGTGTGTGAAAGAGAGCAACTCATATTGTACTGCACTCTCTCACTCCTTTTTGGAGTGTACAGTGTACTGTATACTGACACTGATTTGACCCAACTCTTTGCTTTACTTTATCTACGATAACCAGTACGAAATAAAAAAGTGTGTATGGGCAAATATATTTGTTTCTCATCCCTGGTGGTGCATGGCAGTGACAATGATAGGGTGTGTGTGTGTGTGTCAGGGTGTGTGTGTGGCATGGTGTGTGTGTGTCAGGGTGTGTGTATGTGTCAGGGTGTGTGTGTGGCAGGGTGTGTGTGTGGCAGGGTGTGTGTGTGTGGCAGGGTGTGTGTGTGGCAGGGTGTGTGTGGCAGGGTGTGTGTGTGGCAGGGTGTGTATGTGGCCCCGGTGTGTGTGTGGCAGGGTGTGTGTGTGGCAGGGTGCATGTGTGGCAGGGTGTGTGTGTGTGGCAGGGTGTGTGTGTGGCAGGGTGCGTGTGTGGCAGGGTGTGTGTGTGTGTGTGTGTGTGTGTGTGTGTGAGGACGTGGTCTCAGACAGGGACCAGAGACAGACGGGGTGGTAAACAGAGGGAGGATAGTGTCAGTGCAAATAAATGAGCTGAGGGAGCTGCCCACACCCATGCTCACTCCCACGTTGAGAGGGGTCAATCACCTCCCGCTCCACAGGCTAATTGACTCTTAATTAGTGGCTCATATACCCTGTGGGAATGTATTAATGAATATATATATATATATATATATATATATATATATATATATATATATATATATCGGAAAGGATTCCATTAAAAATAGATTTTCGCCTTCAATCTACACACAATACCCCATAATGACCAAGTGAAAACACGTTTTTAGCAAATTTATTAAAATTCAAAATACAGAAATACCTCATGTACATAAGTATTCTGACCCTTTGCTAGGACACTCTTAAAATGTGCTCAAATGCTAAAATGTCTTCTACAGGTCACTCAACAAGTTCAAGTGAGTCCATCTCAATGCAGGATAACGGTTCATGTGATTTCAGAATGAATATCTTTTCTTTTTATAGTCTCTGGTTTGCATAGGAATCAACGACACACTGTGTGGATCAGGTTGTCATGAGTAAATGGAGAAACTGAGTAAATGGAGAGGAACAAAACTGCTCAGGAATGTGACCCTGAGGTCTGGCAAGGCTTAAAAAAATCGACAAAGTTGAATGGCGAAGAGAAAAAAGTACAGTCGATGGGACAACATAATCTCAGTCACTCTACAAAATTGGTCTATAACCACGTGGCCACATCCATAATTGTGTTTGCAACAATGAATTCAAGTGATACAGCAAAGAAAGTGGCTGGTAATGTGTTTGAGCAAATGGATTTCTAAAACATAATTTTCACTTTGATATTATAGGGTATTTTGTGTAGATCAGAAAAGTAAATCAGTAAATATATTTTAAAGTCAGGTTGTAACACAACAAAATGTGGAAAAAGTCCATATATATATATATGTATATATATTGTTTCTGCTGCCGAAGCAGAACAACCTGGATAATCAATGACCGACTGCAGTCTGTCCTTCACAAGCACGTGCATGAGGTACTGTAACCTGTAGAATCTCCTTCAGTGATGGAAATGTCAGGGAGATGGGCCGACTCAGCATTGCTCAACCTGTATGTTCTCACCACTCATCCTTCACATTATTGTATTTACCCAGATTGCATTGTTCATTCCCATGGTCAGCATGATACTTTCACAAAGCAGCTTCATGAATTGATTGCAGTGTGTGCAATATGTGTGTGTTAAAACTATACAGTACGTGAGAGCGGCTTGTGTTCAAAGGCGGTGTGACAGACAGCAGTGGGGAGTCAGATGGACTGCTGGTTGTAAATGAAGCTGGAGACTGAGAGAGAATATAAATACCAGTATGAATATATGAATGTGCAGTCAGAATAAGAGGCAGTTAAGAGAGAGGGAGATATCAAATCAGCAGGGTTGTGTGATCATTTGAATGTCTCCGACCTCACATGGTGTCATCAGTACCAAGGCTTTTACTGTGTGCTCTCTCTCTCTCTCTCTCTCTCTCTCTCTCCTCCCCCTCCCCCACCCTCTCTCTCTCTCCCTCTCTTTCTCTCCCACAGATGAGGAGCAGGGATAAGGATCAGGGAACAGGAGCAGGCCTCTGAAGTTCTTGTGTGAAGCCCAGATGAGCTCCCTCTCTCTCACCAGACCTAACCTGTGTGATCATAGCCCTGCGCACAGACAGACTGACAACAGCTCCACTCTGATTACAGTCTCCTGTCAGCTGTGCAGCACTAAGGTCTATAGCTCACACAACATAACCACCACACTGAGGACACAAGGGGGCGGGGGGGGGGCGGGGGGGATAATCCTTTGAGGCAGAGGCTGAATCGAATGCTGCGAAGGAGGACACACCGCAGGATCCACCGAAAGCAGATTCATAAAACATACCTGTCACAAAATGTGATTTATTCAAGGAAGGACAGGGGAGATGTAAAAGTGCTCTGCCTGTCTCAAGCTGAGGGAGATAGCTGTGAATGATGTGACCGGTGTAGTGGGCTGTGGTGGGCGATCATTCCCTCTTGTCCGCAGCGGTGTCAGATCCCTGTCAATGGGCTTGTGGTTTTACACCTCCATCTTCTCTTTTAGTCGACTCAGTTCGACCCCTCGCTGTGCGAGACGCACCGTGTACCTGAAAAAAATGGCCGAGCTTGCTAGGTTCGATATAGGACAGGCAGTAGGAGTGGGTTATCTGCCTGTAAGTGTCGACGGCCAGTACCCGGTGTGATTGTAGGGGGGGCTACGTTTGTAACCACTCGTTTCAAGTGGTCACCTTCACCTGTTATGTCATTATTGACATTTAACTCTGGGAGGGATAGATGATGTCTGATTGATGATGCCTGGGCAGCCTTGATGGCGCTCCATTACAGCGAGGATAAGGAGAGTAATCAAGCCAATCCGCTCCCTGATTGTACGATCAAGGCTCATGGGGTACGAAGCACACTCAGTGATGGGGCAGAGGATAGTTGAGGATAGACTGATGTGAAACAGCTGTATTAAAGGTATTTTATCTCTCCATGTCTCTCTCCATCTATAACATGATGTACAGTACCGCACATAAATATCCTATCATGTTCAGGGCCGCATCCTCACCAGGGGAGGCTGGTAGAGGTAGAAATCGGAGGACAGGCTCACATGTGTGTTTGATATGATTTCTCATTCGGTTCCATGCATTACAATGAGCCCGTCCTCCGATTTCTACCTCCACCAGCCTCCCCTGATCGTCATCATGCCTTTTTTTTCGGTCTCCTCTGTGATACTGTAGATGTTCCTTTGTAATTGCTTTCATTTGTTGCCAAATGTGTCTGCTCCACCTCGCCAAAGGCATGATGGTACAGGTACCATGTTTCCTGTCCTTGCAGCAATATGGATGCCACATCAGTCGATGGTCTCTCACCGAATGTCGCACTTCTCTGTCACGTCCCTCTGGTCGCCCAGAGAATGTGTGAGGAGGTGCAAAGAGAAACAACAATTTCCTGCATTCCTCTCTTTCTTTGTCTGTCTTTTCAGAAAGACGCTGCAGCTCTATATATCCTTTGAAAGGGCCAATAAATCATTCAAATAGCCTACCATTCAGAGACCCCTGCTAATTAAGCTAGTGACAACACACACACACACACACACACACACACACACACACACACACACACACAAACACTTTTACACACCCAGTCTAGACGTCCCTAATGCCCCCAAAAAAACAGTAAGATAAAAGGATACGCTCTCAAGCCATTTTTGAAATGAATATGTTGAAAAAGTAAGAAGTATACTTCAAAATCCCCATTAAAATATCATATTCTACTGTATACGGCACATTGGGGAGGTCAGAGGAGCTTATTATAACCAATGGAAGCCATCTTAAACTGTCATCATAGTGTCTTACCAGGCTATGTAGCTACTGAGTCCTACCAGGCTATGTAGCTACTGTACTGAGTCCTACCAGGCTATGTAGCTACTGTACTGAGTCCTACCAGGCTATGTAGCTACTGAGTCCTACCAGGCTATGTAGCTACTGTACTGAGTCCTACCAGGCTATGTAGCTACTGTACTGAGTCCTACCAGGTTATGTAGCTACTGAGTCCTACCAGGTTATGTAGCTACTGAGTCCTACCAGGCTATGTAGCTACTGAGTCCTACCAGGCTATGTAGCTACTGAGTCCTACCAGGCTATGTATCTACTGTACTGAGTCCTACCAGGCTATGTAGCTACTGTACTGAGTCACACCAGGTTATGTATCTACTGTACTGAGTTATACCAGGTTATGTATCTACTGTACTGAGTCATACCAGGCTATGTATCTACTGTACTGAGTTATACCAAATTATGTATCTACTGACGTCACACAGTCATGACACATGGTGCTATTCAACCTAATGTAAGTTGGGCCAAGATCCTGTCAACAGGCTGGCCAGGGTCCAGTAGGGAGCATCCCTGTTCCTGTCAGAGACCTGCCAAACTAAATCAAAGCTCAAATCCAAATCAAATCAAATCATAGTGTATTAGTCATGCACAGGATACAGGTTCTTAACGGTGCAATTCAATTCTTACTCACGAGCTACCTCTCAACAGTGCAGTGAAACAGTAAGTAAAAATAAAAAAAGAACAACAATAAGGCAAACCTGGAGGCAGACAGAGAGGTGAGACCGCTGCACCAGACAGTTCAATCCTTTTACTGACAAAGTTGTGCTTTGATACACCTGCTGCTGGGAGCCACTGTCAATTCTGTCTGATACACCCACTGGGCCGCTGTCTTTCTGCTGCCTCACTCCCCCTCTCTGTCTGCTGCCTCCCCCCTGTTTATCTGCTGCCTCCCCCCAGTCTCTCTGTTGCCTCACTCCCCCAGTCGACCTGCTGCCTCCCCCGCCCTTCCTCTCCCCCTACACTCCCTCCTCCTCTCCCCACTCATTCACATGTTTCATATCTCCTTCCATACAGTACAGGGGCCTTGGCTCCTCTGAATGTCTGGGTCCTATTGCGAATAGGAGGGGGGACTCTAGTACAGGTGTATCCTTGACACATCCTTGACTGAGAGTGACGTGTCAGTAATGATCTGTCATCCTCCCCTGGTGACACACATGACAGGGGGAGATGAGGGGGTGAGGAGTGGCAGAGAATCATGCTAATGGCTTTATTGAGATGTTATTAAGAAAGGTGGTGGCAGGAAGATTGAGGAGAGGACCTCCATTTCGGTTGGTAGAGAAAGTGAGAGAGACGATTAAAACAGAGGGGGGGTGGGGGGTGATAGACAGATGGGGAGAAAGCACACATATATAAAAGGATTGCCTTTAAGAGTACCAAAGCCTCAAGGTTATTCTGCCCAGTCCTCTTTTGGTATATAATTTATTTTCTTTGAAACACAAAGCCACAGGTTGACCCAGTCAATTACGACAAAGAACCACCTAGACCTCAGTAAGCCTGTGGCTTAAATATGATCACTGTGGTGTCTGTCTGCTTTGTGCTGAAAACTGGGGCCAGAGACACAATGGTTTGGAGTCTGGAGGGGTAGGATGGCCTATCTCTATTTCTCCTCTCTTCTACTTCTCTCTTTCTCTCTCTCTCTCTCTCTCTCTCTCTCTCTCTCTCCTCTCTCTCTCTCCCTCTCTCTCTCTCTCTCCCTCGCTCGTTCGCTCGCTCACTCTGACACTAGCTGTGTTGCCTTAGCCCTGAGGTGTGACTAGACAAACTAAAAGTTGTGTAGTCATCATCGCACTCCTTCACCTCTCATCGATTCCTCTCATCGCTGGGTGACAGGGCAGAAAATAAAGAAAAAGAGAAATGGAGGAGCTGAGAGATGGGGAAAAAAGGATAAGTGAAAGAGAACTTTCCAAATATTATTTGCTCTCCCTCTCATCCTCTCTCTCAAGCTCTATGCTTGAGGTAGGCTGCACTTCATTCCAATATCAAAGCATCCCTCTCCCCCTCTCTCATTCACTTACTTGTTCTCACTTTCCGGTTTGTGCAGTCCAATTCAAACATTCTAACCTCCTCCTCCTCCTCTCTTTCTCTCGCCTCCTTTCATTCTCTCTGTGTCTGTCCAATTAAATGAGGACTCTCTTTCTTGTGGTCCCTGCTCTCTGTGTCTCTTGCGTTTTCTCTTTGATCTCCTGTCCAACACAGATCGATTCTCCATGGTGCATCTACACTCACCCAACACTATATTAGGAACACTATACTAATACTGGGTAGGGCCTCCCTCTCAAAACAGCCTCAATTCTTCCACAAGATGTTGGAAACATTTCTTTCAGATTCTGATCCACAACAACATGACTGTATCAAGCAATTCCTGCAGATTTTTCAGGTGCACTTTCAAGCTGTGAATCTCCTGTTCTCCCACATCCCAAAGGTGTTCTATTCGATTCAGATTTGGTGACTGGGATCTGTCACTGTCATGTTCATGAAACCAGTTTGAGAGGACTTTTGCTTTGTGACATGGTGCATTATCATGCTGGAAGTAGCCATTAGAAGATGGGTAAATTGTGGCCATGAAGGGATGCACATGGTCAGCAACAATACTCAAATAGGTAGTGGCATTCAAGCGATGATTTATTGGTATTAACAGGCCCAAAGTGTGCTAAGAAAACATTCCCCACACCATTACACCACCTCCACCATGAGAAGGTGTACAGGTGTTCCTAATAAAGTGTTTAGTGAGTGTATGTTCTCATAGGAGGCACAGTGGTAGAGAGAATGGTGCACTGTTGTGTTTAGGTGGGACAAAGCTTTTATGCCCTCCTGTTACATCACAAGCCAGACGTGTAAGATCTGTAATTATGTCTGTCAATGGACAAAGCTCTTACAGCCAAGGCAACAGCATTCTGTACTCTCTGATCCTTGACTAAGCTGTAGAAAGTGCACTTTGTAAAGTTCAAGGCAATCCCTTGCCTGCCAGAAATACATCTCACAAGTAAAGCTTACACACACACACACACACACACACACACACACACACACACACACACACACACACACACACACACACACACACACACACACACACACATACACACATACACACACACATACCCCAAACACCACAGTCTGGCCCTCATCTAAACACTAGGCACAAATAATGCCTAGTCCTAGACAAAAAAACATTTAAAATGCAGAATCCCCTATGAAAGTGTGATTTAGTCTAGGGTTAGACTTAGTCTGTGTCCAGGAAACCGACTACAAGTGTTTAGATGAGGGCCGGACATTGGCGTTTGGGGTGTGTGAGAGTGGATGTATGTCTTTGTTATTTTATCTTTTATCTTTTCTAGGTCGATCTAGAAGGTTGAGATCGAGAGAGAGAGAGAGAGAGAGAGAGAGAGAGAGAGAGAGAGATAGAATGAGAGAGAGAGAGATAGAATGAGAGAGAGAGAGAGAGAGAGAGAATGAGAGAGAGAGAGAGAGAGAGGTTTTGTGCAAAGCACAGTGGCCAGTGCCTGAGGCATGTTATTTCAGTAATGAATAATTTCTCGATCATATGGAACACTTTACCGCAGTGAACATGGTGTTCTCACCCTCTCTCATATCAGTGGAGGAAGATGATATGAACGAGGGACTGCGTGAGGAAAATAAGAGGGAGAGAAATAGAGAATGACAGTGTCACAAGGTGTCAGAATGAAAGACACAATGAAGGAGAGTGAGAATGAGATTCATAGAGAGAGGGGATATCATGAATGTGATTACCGGGTGAGAATGGAGCTTCTACCATGTGTATGTCTCTCCCAGCTAATTAAATCTGTTTGTCTGGTGTGTAATGCGCACTGATCAGTATGAATCATGACCCGAGGAATCCCACATGTGATTAGCCAGGCCCACAACTCCCGGGTCAGAATGAGGACGTGTGTGCTTTAGCTTTAAAACGTGCTAATGAATCATCCACACATATCTTCATATGTGCTCCTGTGAGAGTTTCCTTTCTCACTCTTCCACACAGCAAATCATGACGAAGGGCCCTGGGATATGACTCACATAACAATATTAGGATTCATTCATTGGATCCTAAGAATCAGATGTTGCCTTTTGGTCACACTGCAGTTGACATCTGTTGTCACCATCTTCCGAATGGCTATAAAGTGTGGGCCATACAGGTTATCCCTTGCCTGCAACACATACTTAAATAAATAAACTTAATTCTGTCTGTTTGTGGTAAAATGACCTATGATCTATGAATCTTTTCATGGAGGAAGCCAGTACATAATCCAAGTTGATTGGGTAGGCAGAGGTGCATTGGTGTAATTACTTTTTGAAAGGTGCCATAACCACAGGCTATTTTCATATTTGAGATTGTATGGAAACCCCCCATTCATACTCTGTAGCTCAAGGCCATCAATCTTGTAGCATGTAGCATGTGATGATGGGGACCCAGCGTGTGTGGAGGTGGCTGAGGTTGACCCTGAAGGGGGGAGAACCATTAGTCTGGCTGGATTAGCATCTGACACCCAGCAACCTCAGATCCTTCTTCAAAGGACGGGCCTGGAGCTGCACTACAAATGGACCTGATGGGTCCCTTTCCACATCCACATTCACACACCAGCACAGAGAGAGGGGGTGGGTGTGTGTGTGTGTGTGTGTGTGTGTGTGTGTGTGTGTGTGTGTGTGTGTGTGTGTGTGTGGGAGAGGGTGGGGGACCAACTGTTAGAAGAGCAGAGAGACAACCATTGTCCCTAGGATAGGAAGCCATTTGCAGCCCTCCTCCCTGGAATGCTAATGGAAAGCTGTGGTGGAGAGACGACAGCACCGTAGGTATGTGGTCCTCTCAGAACCCAAGGCGGAATCCTGCTGCTATGGCGACACACAAGGAATGAGAGCTAATGATATCACATCAGGTGTAGATCCCAGAGACATTCCCGAGAGGGAATGTTCTTGTGCTTGTCCACATTCTACCTCGAATAAATAGTGACGGTGAGAGGACGGTGCCGCCCAGCTCACAACGCCAGGGGATGACCACCCAAACAGGTACACCGCCATCTTTGACTCCAGCTCTATCGTTACTACGGTACAGTATACTGTAGATCTTTCTACAGGCAAAGACAAAGGGCACATTCCAATGAGGTACTTTTTCGAGAGGTAAATTCCTCCTGACATTCCCACCCATTTGTCTCACATGTCCTTCATCTACATGCGAGGAGGAAAGCACTCATCATCACTTCCGCGACAGCACCTTTTAGAAATATGTAATTGAAAAACACACAAGCACTCTCAAACATATGATAAATGGTTGGTGCTTCTGACTTTGTACAGGGAGAGAGCTCTGATACTCAATTTCCCAATGCACTCTAGTCTCTACAATATAATAACAGAAAATGACCCCCTCTCCACAGAACTCTGACCCTCTCCAATCAACAAACATCCTCCACACACAAGCACAGGCACACTCACACAAATCTCTCTTTTGCACACAAACACACCTACACACACCTTCACACACTGTCATGGAAGTGCCATTACCCCAGACAGAATTGATTAAAATCCACTCTAAACATCTAACTGCACTCCTCACACACACATGTGCACGACGCGCACACACACACACACACACACACACACACACACACACACACACACACACACACACACACAAGCCACACACACGCACGCACACACACACACACACACACACACACACGCACGCACGCACGCACACACACACACACACACACACACGCACACATGCACACACACACACACACACACACACACACACACACACACACACACACACACACACAGATGCACACATGCATTGCTAACTGTCTCTCTCTTTCTCCCATTTTCTCTGTCTCTCTCTCGTTTTCTCTGTCTGTCTCTCTGTCACTCTTTATTGCTCTTCTCCACATACTGTCAGTGTTCAGATCAAGAACAGTTTGTGTTTTAGTAGCTCTGCGTGGGTGAGAAGTGAGCTCTGCACGTTCTGTACTACATTCATAAGTACATCTAAGACATTAGTTAATGCTCAATTCCAGCAATGCTCTAGTGAAGACTCACTTCACAGTCAATACGGTCCTTACAGTAAGAGCTCTACTATAAAGGGATTATTAATGGTCTACATGTGGTTATTTAAGTGTTGTGATTTCTAGGTTGGAATGGTGGGAGAAACGCAGACATATAATTCTCCCAAGGATGAATTATCATTCATATATGCTGGGATGAAAAGATGAAAAAAGGCGGGGGAAAGAGAAAGGGAAAGAGAGAGAGCCTTGCCTATATTTAGCAAGGAGCATGTCATGGGTTTAAGGTTTGGAGATGTGGAAGAGGAGGAGCTGAGGAGAATCTCCTGACACGGATGAGACCGTGTGAAATTTGCAAAGCCTTGATTAGGGGGAATTGTCTCTCCCTCTTAGTGGAGATTAAAGAGGAACATTTTAAATAGATGCCAAAAAAATGACAGAAATGGCAAGCAACGGATTGCCTTGAAGAGAAAACTTTACAAAGTGCACTTTCTACAGCTTAGTCAAGGATCAGAGAGGACATTGACAGAATGCTGTTGCCTTGGTGGTAAGAGCTTTGTCCGGTGACAGCCTACCAGACATAATTACAGATCTTACATGTCTGGCTTGTGATGTAACAGGAGGGCATAACAGCTTTGTCCCACCTAAACACAACAGTGCACCATTCTCTCTACTTTACCTGCACATAAAGAGGCCCAGCACGCAGAGAGACAGACACAGCTTACTGCTTTAATCCTACGCTGACTAATGCAACGGCATTAAAATGTATTCAATAGCTCACTGGTTTCCTTCCAAAATATATTTTTCCTGTAAAGTGTGGGAAGTCAAGGTGGAGATCATCATTCCTCGTATAACAGTATTGTCAAACTGTGCATTAGTCAATGTACCCGCATTGGACTGGAACTCCATAATGAGGTGTCTGTACCTTGTACTGTAAGCTTAGAGACTGAAGGCTCATTTAATTGCCTCTGACAATTACTAACATGTAAAATGTTTCAGGTGGAGGCTCCCTAATGTCGCATCTCATCTCATCTCCCCACCATTTCACAGAGGCCATGGAGGATGTTAGAGCTTACTCAGAACTACAGGTCCCCTGATGCAGCACCTGAGTGTGTGATTTGCATAATCCCTCCCAGCAAGGTGAATAAGATAAGCTCTTAGACTGTTTGTTTGGGGGCCCTGTGGCAGTCA